>NC_056726.1:1171924027-1171954027 GCF_019279795.1 Protopterus annectens | reverse complement strand
CCCATCCACTCCTCCTGATATTTCTTGAAAACGGCCAGTGATGTGCTTGCTTGAAATGTATGTGATGTCTATTCCATAGCATGGCCAGTCTCTGGGTTGTGAACCTGTCCCTCCAGCATGTCCTGTTGATTGTGAGGATGGGGTTGAGGTATCTGGAGCATGTTGTGTGGACCGATTGGTTTCCTCAGATGTAGCATTCCTGACAGGGTTGGGTCAGACATGACTGTGTATGTCAGGCAGATATCGCACCTAAGTAGCCAATGGGAGACAGAGATTCATTGGAGATGTTGGAGTCTGTCCATATGGGGCAAGTGTGTAGTACCTAAGATCCTCTTTGTGAGGTACATTTGCAGCCTCTCCTGTTGTTGCTTGTTTTCAGTGGGATACATGGCAAATAGGGCATAGTACAAATTAATTGGCCTACTGAGGGGAGACTACAGGGAAACACTGTCCTTTTACTTCCCAAATTCAACACCCTTAGTCAGGAGAAGTGACACATGGAACGACTTTCGAAAAACAGGGACACTGTGGTGGTCAACAGAAAGCTCGCTGTGAACCTATGTTCCCAGTTCCCTTATACCAACATCAGTGTTCAGTGGACTACCATCAATGTATTACTTTATGGGAACCATGTCAAACCCTAAGGGGATGGCGGCACATCATCTGGCACTGAATTTATATTCAGGGTTCTGACAACAGTCATAGGTCTCAGAGAGGCCTTTGTGAAGGATGCCAACCTCATGTGGGGGGGTAATAATACCACCCACCTTGTAGTCATCTGCAAACATTGTCAGCCAGGGTGCCTTCATATTGGGGTGGTCCTCAGAAGTGTGGATCCCAAACATGAGGGGACCCATGTCTACAACCTGTGGGACTCCACTCATGACTGTTCAGCAGTCTTACATGGAGTCTGCTGCTTTCACACTGTGGGTTCTATCTGTGAGCCAGTTTGCAGGCCACCTACTGATGTAGAGGTTGCTGCCTACCTGAGTGTCTTTGTGCATGATTCCTGAGTGGGTAGTGATGTCCAAGGATTAGATGGGCTGCCTATCTTATCTATTCCATGCTGTCACATAGTTATTGCACATGGCACAATGCTTATAGGGCTGCAGAGTGTCTACAGGTCCCTCTGCAGTTGATGAGAACTGTGGGCCTTGTAGTGTGGACACTGGGACATGTAGTAGGTGGACAACAGCAAAAAGTAGCAAAACCAACCCCCAATGGATATGGTTTAAACACACACACACACACACACACACACACACACACACACACACACACACACACACACACACACACACACACACACACTCACTCTTGCTATTATAGTGTGATGCATTTATCGCATGGACCATGGTGCTTACAGGGTAAAGGTTGTCCAAAGATACTTCTAAGGTGAGGAACATCACTGCCCTTGTATGGGTGAAGTACTGGGTGAGAGAGTCCACAAAATACTTTAAACTACACATATACACACTTGCACACACATATTTGCCAGAATTGAGATTAGAACTCCCACCAAACTAGTTATTTGTACTATAGTGTTACACAGTTATCGCACATGCCACAGAGCTTATAGGGCTTAGGCTTGATGAAAGGGACTTCTAATGTGACTGTTATCTGCAGGACTGCTAAAGTAGGGTAGCGGGAAGTGTATTGGGTTTGAATGGACCCAAAAGCTTTAACTTATAAACACACACACTTTTACATTTTCCAGGACAGGACTGAGATTAAAACTCCTACCTATCTAGTTATTTGTACTATAGTGTTACAGAGTCATCACATGTGCCACAGAGCTTATAGGGCTGGGGCTTGACAAAAGGGACTTCTAAGGTGACTGATATCTGCAGGTCTGCTAAAGTAGGGCAATGGAAAGTGTAATGGGTTTGAATGGACCCAAAAGCTTTAACTTATAAACACACACACTTTTACATTTTCCAGGACTGAGATTAGAGCTCCAACCTAATTAGTTATTTGTACTATAGTGTTACACAGTTATCGCATGTGCCATAGAGCTTATAGGGCTGAGGTCTGATGAAAGGGACTTCTATGGTGGCAGACATCTTCAGGACTGCTAAAGTAGAGCAATAGGAACTGCACTGAGTGGGAAAGGCCTGCTAATTCCTCAATCCTACTGACAATTCTCTAAGTGCATGAGCATGCTCAGTTTGACCTTCTACAGTAAATGTGGGATTCCATTCCAGGGATTGTTGTTCTCCAATCTGGTTGGAGGATATCTGGAGACAGCCTATCAAAATGGGGAGACAATGGGCCATACTGTGATTGTGGCTATTTCTCTCAGTAATGTATGGGTTGCTAGGGTTACAGGGTTTGTTTTAGCAGACATCTGACATATATGAAGTTTGATACTGTCATGTATTGTTTCGGTATCTCGTGACATACCTCCTCAGATCATCACAGTGATTTACCAGAGGAATACAGGATGGATGATGCACACACCAATATTATGGGCCAAATGCTATGCATTCTTGCACAATCCAGCCTGTTGAGAGATGTGCCTACAAGCAATTGACTCCTGGAGCTGTGGAAACAGTCTAGCACTTTGATGGTATATTACAATGGTGGAATTTTTGTGCATTTCTGTTCTGGCATGGTCTGATTTCAAGTCCACGGTTGGATAATATAAGTCAGGCAGGATCAGGGTGACAGGCAGACTCCAGATAGATTTGTAGGGGATAAGATATGTGGAGGGTGTGTCCTAGATCAGATATGTTGGCCTGTAGCTACCAGTAATTTGCATAGGGGTCTTCACAAAGGTTGACTGCACTTGGAGGATCTTGTGTGTGTCCGACTGTTTGACCAGCCTGGAGGTGTGTGTGTGTCTTACATATATGTATGGCCCACCTCATTTTCCTTGTCTGGCCACATTTTGGGGTCAGGATGTTACATAGGATGAGTGATCTGAGAAGGGTGTGTTACTCCCCATGGCTGTGGACCAGGGTTCTGTGGGTGCAGACATGTCACCATCTTCCAGGGTTAGGACTGCCTGCAATGAGTGCATTCCCATGTTTAGACTCCTAGCCCTGCCTGTCAACTGTGCAGAGCATCACAGAATTTCCAGATTCATGACTCATATATCTGGTTGGTTACCAAAATGAGTGTGGTTTTCAAGGAAAGGTGCTTTGCAAGTCACTCAGGATTGAAGTCAGATATTACTGACAGCTGACATTGTAGTTTCAGGCTTCGTACCCTTCAAACATTCCATGCTAATACAATCATTCCATCAACTTTCTAACATTATTAGAGCAGGATTTCAAAGATGTCCTTCTCTTTTGACCGTTACCCCATTATTCATGGCTTTGTCCAGATTTCTGGCTTTCTGAGGCTGGAAGATTTGCTCCGAGCAGTTAGTAGCATGGCCTTTCTTTGCATTATTTAGACTGTGTTATGTTGGTGTTATGGACCCAATGACACTCCCTAACAGGGCACTGTGGGTGAGGCATGTGCATTTGCCAGAGGCCTGTAGGCCAGGTGTGACAGACGCAGGCCATTTGTAGCAAGGCAGTGTATTCTGATCATGTGTTCCTAGGCTGCTGCAGGGGACACCCCTGGGATGGCACCAATAAGTTGACTGGGTGTTACTGACAATTGCTTTCTGTTCATGTTGAGGCAGCACTCTAGTTTACAGTTGAATGCTGCTCAATGCTAAGGACATGTTACTGCATTTCTTTGGAACTATGGGTGGGGGGGTGACACATCTGTACACAATACACATTTGCAAAGACTGTGCTATTTGCTTAATGTTCTGGTCCCATTTAGCATAGTGGTGTGCCCTATCTTTGAAACTACAGGCATAATAGTATCAACCACAGGCCAGATTGTTCTGGCATAAGCATTTGCACTTTCAGACTTCTTACCTTTCAGAGCCATACTGCCACTGCCAGACCTGCTATGATATTACTGTGTAAGTCTGTCGGTGGGAATTTCATAGTTGTCCCCATGTGGGGGCCTTTGCCAGACTTTTCTGTATGGTTTTCACCAGCTGATTTTATTTAATTTAATTTTTATTTTATTTTATTTTACACGTTGCCAAAGTGGTTAGAAAAACATTCTACCTTGCACACCTCATCAAGAAGGGATTCACATCCAGATCCAAGGATGTCATTGTACCCCTGTATTCCTCCCTCATCAGACCCATGATTGAGTACAATGCCCTATTTGGTATGTACCTCACCCGGCACTTGCAACAGCTGGAGAGACCACAGAAGTACCTTACCAAAAGGATCAAGGGTCTCCAACATATGTCTTATTCTGCCAGACTAAAGAAACTTCAGCTCTATTCAGTGGCATACCACCTGCTCAGGAGTGATCTCTGCCTGACGTACAAGGCCATGTCCAATCAGGATTTGACGGACATGCTCCACCTCAAAAAATCCAAATCCATCAGGACCACAAGAGCTAAAGACTTAAACCTCAGCACAAGTATGAATAGGACATGCTGGAGGGATAGATTCATAACCCAAAGGCTTCCCATGCTTTGGAACAGGATCCCAGTTCGTATTAGGCAGAGCCCCTCACTGTCTCTCTTCAAGAGAAATCTTGATGAGTGGATGGGAGATCAAAAATTTACCCCAGGGGTCACATCTGGGTCACTGCTAGACAGGGGCACAGTAAACTAACTCTATTATATAAGGGGACCTTCATTGTGTCACTACTAGACAGAGGCACAGTATTCTAGATTTAGTCTGTATATTTTTGTACCATTTCAGGGGGTGGCTAAAGCCACATCACTATGACTAGGCTTACAAATGCCCCAGGGCAGATAGCCTAGTACTATACTATGAAACTATGAAACTATTTGTTGACCGGGCTAGTCCAACTGGATATATGTCCATTTTCAGCAGAGGCCCGGGGAGATAAGCACCTTTAAGCAAATAGAATGTAAAAACACAAAAATAATAATACTACAATACTACAGGTTTAACAGTGATACACATATAAAATACAGTACAGCACTAGACTATAACAGAGGCAGTTTTATTGATCATAAGATACCAGTAGTGGCTACTTTGTTACAAGAGAGGAAGAGACAAGAAGTTATTCAAGAGGAAACAACAATAGTGCACACAGTAGTGAGCTAATTGTTAAACAACAAGAAGGCTAGGACTGGTTGAGAAAACTCAGAGAGATACGTTAGAACAGTCAAGTAAACATGCCAATGGAGAGCTTTCAGATTCAATAATTCATGAGAGGAAAAGTACAGACAAAACCTGTTCTACACATGTAGTAAGCATTTAAGAAGGTTAATGCTCAGGGAAAGTTTATTAGTTAGGGTGTGTGCATGGACATAGCCATTGTGTTTTAAGGAAAGATTTTAGGTGCTTCTTGAAAAGTGGTGTTGAAGACAGAGAAGAAAGGTCAGTGGGAAGTTTGTTCCAAGATTTTCCCACAGATTTAGTGAAAAGACAGTCACCTGATTTATTGTTGAATTTCTGGATGGTTACTAGTAATTTGTTAGCTGAGCATAGGGTTGTAAGATTCTTGTAAGGAGTGATAAAGTTACAGAGTATAGGAGTATTACTGGGATGTTGTAGTATCTTGTGGGGGACAGTAAACTGCTGAAAGAGGAGGTGGTTTTGCAGTTACAGCCATCCTAGCTGCTGAAGATTTTGACAATAGTGGATTCTAAATGGGGAGCTAGTGGCAAATCTGGCAATGTTATGGTAGGAGGTTTCTAGCTTATTGAGGTTAGTTTTGGGTAGATTAGTGTAGATGGGTGAGGCATATAGGAGTGTGGAGATGAGATGTGTGTGGGCAATGGTAGTTCTGGCTAAAGGAGTAAGGAAAGGTTTGATCCTGTAAAGGAAAGCTAGTTCTCTGTTGACTGATTTAATGGTTAGGTTAATGTGAGAGCCAAAGTTGAGGTGATGGTCAATTGTTACCCCTAAACGTTTAGTGGTTGTGTCAGGTGCCATGACAGTGTCATTACTGGATGTGACTGTGATATCAATAGGGGAGGACTACTGTGTGTGAGTGAACAGCAATAATTTAGTTTTCATCGGGTTCAGGAGGAGACAGCGATGAAGAAACCAGTTTTCTACTAGATTAAATACTTTTTGGGTGATGGACTGGAGTTCAGGCGAAGAGGTGGCAGCACAGAGTAATGTAGAATCATCTCCATATTCTATGCAGGTGGCTTGAGGAAGGCTTGCATTCAGATCATTAATGAAGATAGAGAAAAGGAGGGGTCCCAAAATAGAGACTTGAGGGGCACCAAGGGTAATAGGGAGGTGAGTGGATATGTAATTGTCCCAGAGGACAGCCTGTTGTCTATTTTCTAGATAGGACTTGAACCACTGGACTGCCAAATGATCTGCTTGGTGAGGCTGGGGGTGAGTATGGGACCCCCCACTTTGACATCCATGCATGTGCCCTAGGACCTCCCAGTTATTTGGCTCACCACCACATATACTGCAGTGGTATTTGTCAGCTGTGGTGGTACTGCATATTGTGGGTAAGTCAATACTGGGAATACACTTTCTGCTCTCCCACAGAGCTGTCAGTTGTCTGCTGATATCCCAGTAAGTGACCCCATTCCCTTGCATGCTTGTATCAATACCATAGATATGCTATCAGAACATTCTACTCCATTCATTTATTGTTAAGAAGGCTGACTTACCTTGTGCCTGAGACAGTTGTGAGGATGGTGCTTGAGGGCTGACTATGTTGGATGCATGCAGTACACTGCCTATACATGGTAAAGTATAGGTGGTGTGATGTTTGGCATCCATTTTACTGTGTGTGTGAGTCAGAGAGAGCTATCAGTACCTCGGGCCCTACAGTGTCAGTGTATGTGCTATGCGTTGCCTCTTTGCCAAGGGCAGGGCATACTGGGCATGTCTCCGTCTGCCTACAGGGGCAGGCTCAGGATGTTCATCCTCTGAGTCCCTCTGTGCCTGTGGAGACCTTGGCAATTGTGGGGGGGCTGTGTGGCTCTTCCCAATTTTGTTCCTGCTGCAGGTGTTGCCGCAGAATCATATTGTGTGGCATGGCACATACTATGAACATGTGTGCACATGTGGCTGAAGTACTCTCCAGCCACATGTGTGCACATGTGGCTGGAGACTACTGCAAGGCTTCACTGAATATGTCAAGGCAGCAGAACAATGACTTGTGCATCCCAAATACATGCTCTATAATGATCCTAGTTTATGCATGTTCCTCATTATGGCGTTCTTGTGTGGGTGTGTGTGCATTTCTGATGGGTGTCATCAGGCACTGGTCCAGTGCGTAGCCAGCATCCCACACCAGATGGCCATATGGGATGTCCCCACTGGCAAACACCTGGTACAGCTGTGACGAATGCCAGATGTGGGAGTCGTGATAGTTTCCAGGGCTGCCAGCACACACATTCAGGATAATGTCCTGGGCATTGCACATGACCTGGCAGTTGATGGAGTGGAATCTGTTGTGGTTTAGGTAGACCCTACCCTGGTCACCAGGTGGTGCTTTGATGTGGATGTGCATGCAGTCTATGGCACGCAATACCTCTAGCTATTCTGCTACATGATAGAAAAGATGTATATTGCTGGTCCTCTCCTCACGGGTGCTGGGGAAGTAAATGTGCTCAGCGGCATGTGTTCGCATGGCATTCAGGAACTGGTGGAGTATCCTGGATGCAGATGCCTCTGAGACCCCCATGATATCCCCAGTTGGTCTTTGGAATTACCTGTAGCTAGTATTCTTCAGGCTACACATACCCTGGTATCCACTGGATGGGTTCCCCTCTGTTGGGTCTGGGTATAAGGCGAGGCCGGCACAGCTAAACAAGTTGCTGTAGTATATCCCTGTCCACCCTGTAGCGCTCTACGGTCTCCAGATCATGTAGCCCCTGGTAGGTTACCCTGGGTCTGAACACTCTTCTCCTCCTCCTCGGTCTGAGTTGGGTGTCAGCATTATCCTCCTCAGCGCCCTCGGCCTCTTGCACATACTGATAGATCAAAGCAATAGCAGCCCCTAACATTTTTTTCTAGTTTTGCAGTTAAAATTCCCCCGTATGTGTACACCTATGGTGCAGAGTTTGTGGGAAAAACTAGACTGGAAGGTGTTTGCATAGTTTATAGTGGTGTGCTGCAGATGCTGCCTGTTTGATTGACTGACTTTGAGACATTCCACCTGCCAGCTATTTTACTTATATTTGAGTGGTTGTATTTTGCTATTTCCCCCTTTTTTTCTTTTCCCCCTTCCCATCTCCGCCCCTTTTAAGCCCAGAGGCACAGTGCGCAAACCCGCCACCTGAATGTAAAGAGTGCTGTTATTTCCGGTTTTTTTTGTTTAAGTCTCAGTGCGCACCACACACACCTGTTTAGCTAAGGTAAAAACATTTTAGCAGGAATGGCCCTCCTTGGATGTGAATATGCTCTTCATTTCATGGTGTAAGACATTACAGCCTCAGACATACCCCCTTGCTTAACTGTGCTTAGCTAAGTGCAAAAACGAGCAACTGAGCTCCAATGTGCTTACAGCAAGCATGATACACCCCCTTTTCATGTTAGCTGCTTCTCCTGCCTACACTATCCTGTTCTAGCACCTACACAGTTAGGTGCAGTGTGTGGACTTAGAATATTTTGTGATTCAGTAAATTTCCCCTCATTTGCATACCCCACTGCCTTAGTCCATAGTTACTGCTCTGGCACGGAGCCTTTCCCCTTGACAACCAGTGTTCTCTGGTAATGTTTTGATTCTGCATGCCATTGACTATAATGGCAAAATGCAGATTTCCCCTAAAATTGAGTTTTTACATTTTTTGTTTTATTTTTGGCACAGTTCTGTTTACCTGCCACTGTCCTATGCTTAAACAGCCGAGATCGGCCACAAAAAAAACTTTCATTTTTTTATTAAATTAAAAACTTTCCCATGCCAATGGCCATATATTTGGCCATTGGCATGCCTAAAGTTTATAATATATGCTTTTATTTGAGCTGTAATGCCTCCATTTTGCTATTTGCAGAAATGTGTTCGGTTAGTAACCAAGCACATTTTTGCAACTAGCACTGTTCCTGCATGGATGCCTGCCTGCTTCTTGAATCACTAATTCACCTCATTTGCTTGGTATTCACTAGCAAATGAGGTAATTAGCATTTTTCACAGCTTTCCATGCAGGAACAGTGTTGGCAGGCTCGTCCACGTCAGATCAGCTGTTTCCTGAATCGCTTGGCGGCCATATTCCGTGCAGGAATTGCTACACTGTTCTTGCAACAGAAAAAAAAGTTTAATGAATCCTGGGGCTTGTTTTTAAATATGCTGCTATTATTGTATCCTGCTTCAAAAATTCTGTTTCCCTTTTAAATCAGTTTACAGACTGTCCAATCATTCAGAAAACACATTTATATTTAACCTTCATTCATGTCATTTTAATTAATGTCCAGTCTAATATCTTATGTATTGGATATATATCTGATATGTACAGTCCCTAAACTTTATCAGTTTTCTCAGTGGTGTTCCAATACAGATACAGGCATGTAATTTGATTCAGTCTCTGTTTGTCAAAAATCTTTTTGGAAGAAAGATATAAATCAATAAAGATATTAAGAGCAGCATTGTTTTCCATATAAAAATTAACAAGAAAACTTGGCTGGTTATAACATGCTGCTTAATAACACACAGAAGTGATCATAGGTTCATAGACTAGGCAATCAGTCTGTAGACCATTACAAGCCTAGTCAATAACACATATTCAAAATTATCTTCAGTCTCAGGAAGGGTGATATAAGATAGACCAGTGTGAATTTGAGGCTGTCCATCCAATTATCTAGGGTTATCTTGAAAATGGTAAAAGCAGTACAGTGCTTGACATATAATGGAAGTTTGGAAGTTTGTTCCAGAGGTGGAGGATACACTGGGATATCAGTTTGTCACACTAAGGCATTTTATTTGTCGATTAAGATTTGGTTCCATGAAGAAATGGGAAGTCAAAGAGGATCAGATCTTTCATGACTCAAAAGGCTAGATACAGATACCCATGGAGAGATCTATAAGAAACTCGTATTGAAAGGTCTGTAATTCTGTTTCGATAACTATGATTTTCGAGGCCACTTTAGTAATCTATGTGGTTACCCAAACTGAATATTATGTTTAGGCAAATACATGCCAAAAAGGGCATTATATTCAATAATGCATCTGCTAAGGTAGGAGTAAAGAGGATTTAAGGCTTCCGTAGATTTAGTGAGGATGGCTTTGGAAATTAGATGTGTCAAGACAGAAGGCTTTTTATCATTTGTGGAGACACGGTGGTCCAAAGATACGGAACTGTCAACAAGAGTGCCTATATCTCTCACAAAAATGTCTGATTTGAGGGATGTGTCACCTATATTGTAAGGGAAAATGTTTTTTACTACAATTAACTATGCTACATTTTCCTATTTAATTTGAGACCATAGTCCTTACAACAATTGTCAACATGTTCTAGCCTAGGATGGACAAACTGTGATTCCATGGAAGATTGAATAACAACTCCCTGTATATAGTCATCTGCAAATTTTAATCTCAAGGTGAATTTTTTGGCATCCATGTCACAAACACATAATATTATGGTTACGATCGGAGACCAGATCATAATCCTCTGTATGATGTTCACAAGTAAGCATTAAATTCTTCTCATGTGCAGTGCAAAATGCTGGTTTATGTATAAAGTTTATATTAAAAAGGTTTGCAAATAAATACCAAAATTTTAGCTAGAGCTTTTATTCCAAGTGCAATGATCTTGTGACTAGGTTTCTGTTTAAAGGGATTGTTACTACATTTGATTCTTGATGCCTGAAGAAGGACTTGCATTCTGTCTGAATGCAAACTGCAAGCAGTTTGGCTAAATAAAATGTTAAGTTTTAAATAGTTTATAGTTTAACATTCATGCAGTATTGCATCACTGTACAGTTAATTGCTCATTTTGATTCTTGGATTCACCTTCATTACACCAATCTCACCACTCTAGGTCCATTCTTATAATATTCTGAAATGTCCATCTCTAAGGTGATGGTAAGAATATTGCATCCTTTGTTCTAATTCAAGGAAATGTACACTTTGTTTGACTCTGAAAGGATGCTTCCATTTCCTCCTACAGATTTGAACATCTTTGTTGTACATAATAGAACATTAGTCAAGATAGCTTCTTCCTGATCTTCTAGTCTATTTATTGTTATTTAAATCCTTACTTTATCTCCCTTTTAATGAATACAGTAGTTTTAAATAGTAATTATTTTGTTTAGCTCAATTTTTTTAACATCTAAATAATACTGCTTTCCTTCCCTGGTAACAAGAGTCATGGTGAATAAAAAATGTAAAATAAAATACTATTATGCAGACTGGAAGTTTGCTTCACAGCATTCTGCCTACTATTAACTTTGTAGATGATTGACCTATACCTTACAATGGAATTTTCCTGTATTCCACTATAAATAAGTAATACCTACCTTTCTTCATCTGATTCTTCATTATGTGTATCATTTTCCTGACCTACAGTCGCTCTGTAGGTATCTAGGACTCATAGTGATATGTCTGAACTTCCATGTATTCACATGTGTCATGGATTTTTAAATTATACATTAAGGACTATTAACTGAAATTAAGCTATTACCCACCATATTTCTCACTGAGTGAAATGCTCTTGATATTTTCAGATGATGATAAGATTCATAAGGTTCTTAAGTAAGTATTACTCTAGCCACCCTTTTGGGTCATTTTAATCCTAGCTAATTTTCCTTTCAAAGGTGAGAATCAAACCCTGTACCTTGTGACTGTGAGGTAAACACCTTAACCATAATACAACCCCCAACCTCTAAAAAGTAGGCTACACTGGGATTTGAACCCACACAAAAGAAAGAGATATTTAAACTGTCCTATTGCTTAATTATTTGAGCTAATGGACATCACAAATGTTGCTTCCACATAAGATATTACATAAGTTATGTACATAAGATATGTACATAACATTGAGCCATCATGATTATATTATTGCTAATGTAGTGTGGCTGTATAAACTATGTATTAGTGTTAAAGTCAATGTTTTACTCCATTGTAACTGTATTTTATTCTATAATGCATGTTATTTTCTAGTGTGTACTGTCATTTTATGTGGAGATTTTCTCCCCGGGCTTCCACTGAAAATGGGTTCATCTAGGACCAGTGGACCGTTCTGGTAAACAAATAAAATAAATACATATTTTCCATGCTATTATTTATCTAGTCATTATAGGAGACATGATGAAACTATTTCTCTACTTCTCTACTAATAAGCAAGAAAGCAGCTCATTATAATGCAAGTCAGGTCCAGCCTGCTGTAGCATCAAAACTAAAATATATTTAATAAAATATCTGTTTTTAACGAGTACCCCAAAGGTTATTGCTGTGCTTGTTGTGTTGCCTTTGTTGTCATGTAGGTAGCATTATGACGTACTACTTTTTCTTACTCTCTGTTATTCAATGTCTCCAAGTTTATTTTATTTTATTTATTTTACATTTGTTGACCGGGCTAGTCTGGCTGGAATACATGTCCATTTTCAGCAGAGGCCCGAGGAGAAAAGCTCCACTATATACTAAGTACGTTACATAAAAAAATTGACTGCTCTAAGATATAGCTAAATCAGAAATTACAAAAACAAAAAGAATGAAAGATAATTTCAAAGAGAAACAAGTTTACAATATGCAGTTCATTAAATATCAACAATTGTACAAAATGTACATACTTAAATCTCAACAGTAATAGGAACAGAACTGAATAGGGTAGAGATGAAAAGAGTGGAGGAGAAACAGATTAAGAGAAAAAGGTTAGTCAGGTGTACTGCAGGAACAAAGCCAATGATTTTGGAAGTACAGTTTAATTTTCTGTTTGAAAAGTGGCAGGGATGTAGTCAGAGTTATGTCACAAGGTAAGAGATTCCAACTTCTACCTATTGTGTTAGTGAATAGAGAATCACCTGCTGTGTTGTTTGACTTTATAGATTTTGTCATGAGCTTACTAGAGGAGCGAAGTGAGTTAAGATTGTTGTAAGGGATTAGAAGTTCAGAGAGTATTGGGGTGTTGTCAGGTAGGTGTAATATGTTGTGGGCAATAGTGAGTTGAGGAATTATAAGGTAGTTTTGAAATTCAAGCCAGCCTAGTTGTTTTAGGTTTATACAATGGTGGGTCCTAAAGGGGTTACTAGTGGCGAAGCGAGCTATGTTGTTATAGCAGGTAGCAAGTTTGTTAAGATTAATTTTCTTAAGGTTTCTTCTCATTGTACTTTGCCACAGCCTTTGAAAGCAATCCTTCACCATGTCCTCATAAATCTCCTATCAGATTGACATGCATGCTTTCATGTTCTTAGACATTATATTCAGTTGGGTCTACTTCTAATGACCGAAACGCCGATTCGCCGACAGTGAAATCACCGACGCCAGAAAACCGACAACGCACAAACCCGACAACGCGAAACACCGAACACAATAACACCGACACACTACACGTAAACAACACAGTACACTACAACACATATCCACTAGCCCTAACCCAAACCCTAACCCTAAGGTCCGACACTACCGCACACTCTCCCTACCTGCACCCTAACCCTAACTCACTTACACACCCGAACCCCAAGCTACGACACTACACACTCTCCCTACCTGCACCCTAACCCTAACTCACTTACACACCCCGAACCCCAAGCTCCGACACTGCACACTCTCCCTACCTGCACCCTAACCTAACTCACTTACACACCCCAACCCCAAGCTCCGACACTACCGCACATCCCTACCTGCACCCCTAACCCTAACTCACTTACACCCAGAACCCCAAGCTCCGACACTACCGCACACCCACCTATCACACACCCTAACCCTACATCCCTGAGTATTGCACACTTACCTGTCCGATCCCTACTCCTAAATCCCTCACTATCGCATACTTACCAGGTCGCACACATTCCCTTGTCGGTCTTCCGTCTGTCGGATTTCGGTCAACGGCGTTGTCGGTCTTTTCGTGTCGGTTATCTCACTGTCGGTCATTAGAAGGAGACCCATTCAGTTATATACTAAAGGATACCTATTACTGCAGAAGTACCCTATGTCCAATGACAATTGGAGAGACTTTTATGATGAGACAGAATAAAACCAGTTTGTAATGGAAGTTAAAAAGTGAAGAAAAGTGGGTGGGAGATGCACCCTTCTATAATGGTGAATGCACTCAAACTTTAAACAAATGTGTTTGACCTGGAAGCCAAATGTTCCCAATCTCTTAAAGGCAACAATGGCTATCTGCTCCCAGATCTGCAAAGTACTTATCTCACCTGCTCCCCGGTCTATAAGATGCTTCATCTTAATGTGCAACCCTCAAATCCTTGTTAAAAATAAAATCCTTCACTGTTCACCTCTGCAATCCTGTTTCTAATACACTGATTTTGTAGCATACCACAGTACTCAGTAGAATGCTAGAGAATGACCTTCATTTCTTGGAACTGAAACCACCTGTTATTACAAATTTAGCAAATTCTTATAAATTCTTGTGTGATAAAGCAAGATACTACCTAAATGAGTTTTAGTGTATTTGCCTTTAGTACTGCATTAATAGAATGTCTTTATACCCTTCTTAAAAATCATCTAGGATAAGCTTATGCTAACTGTTATGCAGATGGGCCTGGTTATACAGATGTGAAATTAATAACTAATGTAATGTACTAAAAACCTTTTACGTTTTCTCTGATTTCTTGGCATTTGTGGAACAATCATGATGTCCTTACAATCACTGCTACAATATTCTTTTTTTTTCTCTCAAAAAAATTGTATTTGATTTTACAAATCCAAAAACCAGAGTATTTACAAATACAACAGAAATGAAGTATATACAATGTCTATAACAAAGAATACAAATACAAACAGTACTTCTCTAATAAGTTATACAGTTTCTGCCAAGCAATTAATTGATGTGTTATATTATTTGTTCTCATTTTTATGGTTGAAATTTCTTCATTACAAACTTCTTTAGCTAAATGGATAAATTCACAGTTAAATGAGATAGATGACTTATTCCGGGATTCACGAATGAAAATTTTCCATGCCGGAACAGTGTAGCCACTCCTGCATGGAAAATGGCTGCCTCGTGATCCAGGTATGTGCCGTTTTGACATGCACGAGCGATCTAACTCTGTTCCTGCATGGAAACCCATGCAGGATGCTAATCACCCCATTTGCTGGTGAAAACCATGCAAATGAGGTGAATTAGCAATTCACCAACCTGCCAGGTCTCCGTGCAGGAACAGTGTTAGTCTCCCTAACAATAAATGAATGGAGTAGTATGTTCTGCTAGCATATCTATGGTAATGATGCACGCATGCAAGGGAATGGGGTGGCCTACTGGAATAGCAGCACACAACTGACAGCTATGTGGGACACCAGGAAATGTCTGGCCAAAGCTGGCCTCCACACACTATGCAGTAGTACCCAAGGTGGCAAATCCCACTGCAGTATATGTGTGGGGACAACTAATTGGGGGGGTCATAGGTTACGGACATGAATGTTAGGGTGGGGGTCCCATAACCACTTCTCAAACCCTCACAGCAAACAAGTGTAGAAATCCATAGAGAAATGCCTGGTTAAGGCACACAAATGTCGGCAATGTTGAATTAACCCCCTACAGACTCACACAGTGATAGCACAGCAGGACCCGCAGTTGAAGTAAGGCTATGAATGATAAGAAGTCTGAAACTCAAATGCCAGTACAGTCTGACCTGGGCTCTTTACTGATATGCCACCATTCCCCAAGATAGGGCACTATAGTTTGGTAAATGGCCCAAAACGTAAAGCTAATATCAGCACAGTATGTGCAGATGTGTACAGTTGAAAGCTGTTCCCCCCATATACCCACACAAATGCAGTAACATATATGTTTGCATGGAAATAGAAGCATAACACACATTGGCAGTGCTGTACCAATACACATGAAAACATGTTGCTTGTCCACAATATTCAGGGGTCAATGAGCTATGTGTATGTGTGGTTAATACTGTCTGGATCAGGCCAGCATGTTCTCCTGGCAATCGTCTTGTACTGCCCTAGGTACAGTGCTGCCTTTGACAGGGTCACGTGCAGATAACTCCAGTGCCAAATGTTATGCATGTCATTGACAACCACTGCTCTGCCACTGACATACCTGGAAGTCACAGTGCTATGTGGAATATACTACACATATTAGTGACATCCTGACGTATATGTAGTAGAGATGCCAGGACTTTTGTGAATATAAGTGCTTTGTGGTACTGTTGCCAGTGGTCATTCTCAATAATCCTGTTTTCTTATGTTTGCTCTTACAAAATAATGGACATGTCTGCACAGTTGAATGCACTCTGTACCCACACCCATAACTCCCAACCTCTGACAGCAGGATGTCTGGGCAAGGGGAGAAATAACAGTTGAACAAAGGCACAATGGTAGGCATGTGTTGTAAATATCGCCCTTACATACTAAGAAAGTTGGTAGGGTGAGGGGTTTGCAGTAGCAGGAATGGTCTGAAGGTTATGTATTCTGAAACAGTAATGTCTGTATTATTTTGTAACATCACAATTAAATTATGTGTAACTAACTTGCCATAAAAACACATGTGTACATAGAAAGGATGAAATCTCTAGCCAAACACCTGGACAACCTTCCAAAAATGTACAGGTCAGAGGTATGCACACACAAGGATATGACATCTCAGGTTAGAAAGATACCACACAAGCAGGAGATCCCCAGCCGGTATATCACCAGGTTAGACTGTTTACACACCTGTGTGTCATTACTACACTGCCTGTAGCCACACCTCAGAAATGGCCCTGTTGGGCAAGAATTTACATAGCTGCCCTCATAACATTGGTCTATGCATCATACAACTAGTATTCCTCTGGTAAAGCACTGTGATCATCTGAGGATGTCTGGCACTAGGTAATAACACAATATATTGCATACAGATATGTCAGAAAATGTCTGCTAAACAAAACAAGTATCCTGAGGAAACTCCTGTGTACTCCTAAGAGGTATGGCTGTAGCACACAATACCCTGGACTGGAGTACACCTTCCTCTAGAATGGAGTCCTATCCTAAGTATAGAAGGTCACACTGGGCATGCTCATACACTTAGTCACAGGAAATGTTGGAACCCACATCAGAATATATGACTGTATTGTGTATATATGTCCGTGCATACAGACAGCTGTGTACACCTCAACTGTTCCCACACACAAACACACACACACACACACACACACACACACACACACACACACACACACACACACACACACACACACACACACACACATCAGACAAGATTACCCTCAGCTAGCTGTAGGTGGCCCATATGTGATATATCTGCATCTGTTGTGTCAGATACACACACATATATATTGGCAACAGATAACATATGTCAAGCATGCACACACATAGATGTGGGGAACTGAGAGACAGATAGTGATACAGAGAGAGAGAGACACAGGGGGACACAGACACAGTGAGTCACAAACACGGATACCCTGAATGGCATACAGTGATGTCCTGTTGTGGACAATGGCATCCCAGCTGTAAACAGTTGCATGTGTCAGCATAAAAGGTGAGCCCCATTGTGTAACAGTACTGAGGTTGAGTTTATAATATCACATCACCTACCTGTGTGTGTGTGTGTGTGTGTGTGTGTGTGTGTGTGTGTGTGTGTGTGTGTGTCCATAGGTCCAAGTATTAGGAGACTCTTTCCACTCAGTACACTTCACATTGTCCTATTTCACAAGATCTGCTGCTGTCATTCACCTTAGAAGTACCATTGGACACTGGACACCCCTGTAAGCACTGTAGCACATGCAATAACTGCATAACACTGTAGTACAAATAACTAGATAGTTAGGGTTCTAATCACAATACTGCCAAGTGTGAGTGAGGGGTGTGTGTTTATTTTTTGTAGGTGAAACAGTTTTAGGCCATTCCCACCCACAACACTTCCCAGTGCCTCAGTTTATCAGTCCTGCTGATGTCATTCCCCTTATTGTTACCTTTGGCCAGCTGTCAGCTCAGTAAGCTCCATAGCTTGTGTGATAACTGCGCAACACTGTAGTACAAATCACTAGATAGACAGGAATTCTAATCTCAGATCTGGCAAATGAGAGTGTGTGTATGTTTGTAAGAAAAAGCATTTTGATAAGTCTCACACCCACTGGCCTACTTTATCAAGCCTGCTGATGTCATTCCCCTTATCAGCACCTTTGGCCAGTTGTCAGCCCAGCAAGCTCTGTAGCATGTACAATAACTATGTAACACTATAGTACAAAGAACTATATAGGCAGGGGATCTATTCTCAGATCTGGTAAATGTGCATGTGGGCTATATGTGTGTGTGCGTATGTTTATAGGAAGAAGTATTTTGATAAGTTACCCACCCACTGGCCTACTTTATCAGTCATGCCAATGTCACTCCCCTTATAGGTACATAGGTGTGTACTAGGCTAATGGCCCTGGCGCCGTTACATGCCTAGCCCATAGATGTGCCCTGCCATTGTGCCACTTAACATTAGTTCCCAGTGCCCCCATCAAGTAGATCCACTGGAGTGATCCCTGGGGTGAACTTTCTATTACCCATCCACTCATCAAGATCTCTGTGCAACAGGGTCATCTAGGTGCTTTGCTTGACATGTATGGGAAATCTATTCCAGGGCATTTGCAGTGTTTGGGTGAGGAACCTGTCCCCCCAGCATGTTGTGTTGATTGTGGTAATGAGGTTGAGGTCCTTGCAGTGTGTGGTGCAGAGAGATTGGGATGTGTTTAGATGTAGCATTTGTAAAAGAGCTGAGTCAGACATGGCTTTGCAAGTCAAGCAGGGATCGCCTCTAAGTAGGTGATATGAGACAGAGAATAGCTGGAGTCTTTTGAGTCTGTCTGTGTAGGACGTGTGTTGAATGCCTAGAATCCTCATTGTGAAGTACATCTGTGGGCTCTCCAGCTGTTGCAGGTGTCTACTGAGGTACATGCTAAATGGGCCATTATACTTGATGTTTGGTCTAATGAGGGAAGAGTACACAAAGATGATGATCTCTTTCTTCCTGGATGCAAAACCCTTGGTAATGATATGTGCCACATAGAAGTATTTCCTGACCACAGTGGCAACATGGTGGTTAAAGGAGAGGTTGCTGTCAAGCTGTGTCCCCAAATCTCGAATAATGCCTACAGTGTTCAGTGGGCTCCCATCAATGTGGTACTTAGTGGGAACTGAGATTTTACCAAAGGGGCTGATGATGCATTTTGTGGTGTTAAGCTTCAGGCCATGGTTTCCACACCAGTCAGTGGTCTCAGTGAGGCCTTTCTGTAGGATGTCTGCATCACTTGTGGAGTTAATGATGGCTCCCAGCTTGCGGTTGTCAGTGAATTTGGTCAGCCAGAGTTCATTTGTGTTGGCCTGCACTCCTGAAAAGTAGATACTGAATAGGAGAGTACCCAGGACTGATGGCTGTCAGTCTGACTTGGAGCTTGCTACTTTCACACTGTGTGTTCTATCTGTGAGCCGATTTGCAAACCCCCTGGTGATATAGGGGTTGATGCCTAGTTTGGTGTGTTCATCCCTAATTCCTGACCGAGGAATGGTATAAAGAGACTTGGCTGGATTGATGTAGGCTGTATGCAGTGCCTTACTGTCATATACAGCCCTGGTGACTGACTCAAATAAGCCAAACAGGTTGAGCAGGCATGATCTCCCTTTCACAAAGTCAAACTGTGTGGGGTCCAGATTGAGGAGATTACCTATATGTCTGTTGATCAGGTCCCTGCTGATACACTCCATAGCTGTACATAGCAGACACATAAGGCTAATGAACTGATAATTCCCAGAGTCTGTAGTTGCCACACCTTTATAGAGAGGGATGACTGTAGCAGTGTGTCATTTGGGAAGGACAAATCCTGAGGTGAGGCTGTGACTGTACAGAGCACACAGATGTGGTGACAGGTCTCTCTGTAGTTCATGTAGAACACAGCCTGTGATTATTCGGGGTCCTATGGAAGCTGCAATCTTGCCTGTGGACAATGCAGGTGCAACCTGGGTGGAGAAGGTGTCTGGCATTCCTCTGCCATTCTGACTGTTCTGCAAGGGGGAGAGAGGGTAAAGCTGGCACTGAATGTGTTGGCAAGAATGTTGGCAATATCTGTTGGCACAGTAAAGGAGGTAGCTTTGTGGAGTACCTCAGAGCACAGCTGGGTATTGGTGTGGAGGTTCTTGATATAACTATCAAAGGATTTGTGATTGTTCATAGGTTCATAGATTCATAGATTAGGTTCATAGATTAGTACTAGGCTAACTGCCCTTGCCAGCCATTTTAAGCCTAGCCAATTATCCCTTGTAAGACTTGAACCCTGCACCTTATGCTCCAGTGTCCGCTGTAATTCTGCCATCACAGGCAGCTTTAGATGATTCCATGAGGGATCTCAAGTTGTTGGTGAGGCTAATAAGGGTGTTTTACCACTCTTGGGACTCCACCTTTTTCTGCAACAGTTTCTTCCTTCTGTTGTACAGGTTATTAATCACAGGGGACCACCAGATTGGCCTCCAGTGTTTGGAGGTGAGTGTCATGGTTCTGATGAGTATGGCTAATTCCATGCATTGATGTACATCTTTGTACAGTGCCTTTGTGTATGACTCGGCAGTCATGCATGTATTTTCCATTGACATGGGTGCTGTAAAGTTAGCCACCTCTGTTCTTATGAGTCCAAAGTCAGCTTTGGAGAAGCCATTCAAGGTGGTTACCTTTGCAGGGGGTGTGGATGAGATGTGGATTTCCATGGTGATTACTCTATGTTGGATCTGACCAGGTAGTGATTGGCTACTGTTGTCAAGTAACAGTCCCATATGTTAGTAATCAACACAGGTCAATGGTGCTGCTTTCTCTACTGGGTGTTAGAATGAGCTGGTCCAGGCCATTGGAACTGATGTATTCCAGGAAGCGTTGGGCCAGTGTATTGGTGCATGACTATTTATCCCATCTGATGGAGGGGTAGTTGAACTCTCCTGGTATGTGAGTGTTGGGTTGGACTTTGATAGATTCCAGGGTGTTGAAGAATGTGGATTGAGAGTCTAGGGACATGAATGTGGACTTTTAGAAGGCTATGACCTGGATTGCACTATTACCCAATGTCAGTTGTACTTGATGTATCTCAGATGCACTATACTAGGATACTATTCTGGTTGTGTGCGTATCCATTATCAATATGGAGACACCACTGCTTTTGGAGCCATGGCCCATGTTTTGGGGGTGAAAGGTGTGGAATGAATTTTGGCTGGTTGTGCAGGGGTGCTGTCTGCTGCTGTAAAACAGGTCTCTGTTACAGCACAAATGTTAATGCTCACTGTTTTGAGGAGTTCTGTGAGTGGCTGCATCTCGAGATGTAGACGTCTAGTATTGAGCAGCATGGCCCTCAGATTGCATATATGTGTAGCTGTTATGGTGGTAATTTGATTTGAAACACTGCTGAAAAAGCCACTATAGGGGTGGCAAGACACTTAGCCAGTACCTGGAAACCCAGAGGTGACAGATGCAGGCCGTCTATGGCAAGTCATCGCAGTCTGTCAATCTTCCCACCCCAAGCAGACAGACACTGGATCCCATGAGAGTGGCACCAGACACATACGCCAATTGTTGAAGTCAATCATTTGTTGTTTGTACTGTGGTATCATTCAGGTTTACAGTAGTATACTACTCAGGGCTACTGCCGTACCTGCCTGGCCCACATAATCTGAGAGCTCCACCACGTCTCTTCTCATATAGTCCATGGATGTGCATTTCAGGTTATCCACACAATTTTGGTGTGGAGTGACCTGACTGGGTGTGTTATGCGTTGGATTCTGGCACCTGATAGAAAGCTGACTGTTACCTCCCCCATGTTCAAACTACTGAGTGGGACATCTGTGTGCCTCACAATTGAGTCACCTATGATTACTGTATTGCGCAATGTGGTTAGCCTTGGGGCTTAGGTTGAGTGGAACACTGTGTAGGTGAGGTATGTGTCCTGTGGTTTTTTACTTTGTTGTGGTGGTCAAGTGGGTGTCTGTCTTGGTGGTCTCCATTGTTTAGGTAAATGTCTATTGTGTGCCACTGTGAAGGTGGTTGTGTGGTTATTGTTTGTATGTCAGAGCTGTGATAGTGTGTGTTCTGGAGGGTTATGTGTTCCATGTGGTGTGTTGCAGATGTTGACACTTCTCGTCTTGACCAGCTAGTCCAGTCTTTACTGTAAATTGCATATCTTCCAGTTTGGTGATTTAGGGGTATCTCTCACAAGTTTGAGTGCTGGGAGTTTAGAGGAGAGAGAGTTGTCTGTGTACATAAAGCAATTGCAACAGTGACTCAGAATGCCCAAGTGCACCAGGTTAATGGGCAAAAGCACAGAGAACTGCACTTTACTCATGCCAGGAGGGGTGATCATAACTGCTAAGTACTGGAGCTAGTTCTGTAAAAAATGACTACTGCTGATGGCTCTCAGGTGTGCTAGAACACTTGATAATTAAACCTGTTGAAGTGCTAAGCTATTAGGCTATTTGAAGTGCAGGAAAGAAAGAACTTAGCAAGATCTAAGAGAAAAACTGAAGGCAGATTTTCTGGCACCAGTAACAGTTTACCTCAGCTGTGCAGTTATCAGCACCTTTGGCCAGTTGTCAGCCCACTAAGCTCTATAGCTTGTGCAAAAACTGCGTACCACTGTAGTACAAATAACTAGATAGGCAAGGGTTTTAATCTCAATGCCAGCGTGTGTGTGTGTGTGTGTGTGTGTGTGTGTGTGTGTGTGTGTGTGTGTGTGTGTGTATGAGAATCATATACTGTCGGGGTTATACTATTTTGATTTGTGTACCACCCTGTAAATGCCCCATCACCCTACTTTACTAGGCCTGCTGATGTCATTCACCTTAGAGGTACCTTGGGTCTAGAAGCAATCATGTAAGGTCCATGGTGCATCTGATAATAGGTTCATAGATTAGTACTAGACTAACTGCCCTTGCGAGCCATTTTACACCTAGGCAATTATCCCTTGTGAGACTCAAACCCTGCACCTTGTGTTTGTAAGGCAAACACCTTAACCATTAGGCCACCTCCCAACACACACACACACACACACACACACACACACACACACACACACACACACACACACACAGACTGGCATTGTTTTACACTATAGTAGAAATAACTAGATAGGTAGAGGTTCTAATCCCAATATTGGCAACTGTATGTGTGTGCGTATGTGTATCATATACTGTGTGGATTATACCATTTTGATTTTTGTACCACCCTGTAAATGTCCCATCACCCTACTTTACTAGGCCTGCTGATGTCATTCACATTAGAAGTACCTTGGGACTAGGAGACATCATGTAAGGTCTGTGGAGTGTCTGATAACTTCTGATAACTGCATACGATTATAGTAAAAATAACTAGATGGTAGGGGTTCTAATCTCAATACTGGTGACTGTATGTGTGTGTGTGTGTGTGTGTGTATGAATCATATATGGTGTGGATTATACCATTTTGATTTGTGTTCCACCCGATAAATGTCCCATCACCCTACTTTACTAGGTCTGTTGATGTCATTCACCTTAGAAGTACCTTGGGACAAGGAGAAATCATATAAGCTCTGTGGTGCATCTGATAACTGTGTACCACTATAGTAGCAATAACTAGATAGGTAGGGGGTTCTAATCTCACTACTGTTAACTGTGTGTGTGTGTGTGTGTGTGTGTGTGTGTGTGTGTGTGTGTGTGTGTGTGTGTGTGTGTGTGTGTGTGTGTGTCTTTGGGTGAAGATCATATCTTGTTAGGCTTATACCATTTTGATTGATGTACCATACATGGTTGTTTACCAACTCCCGATGGCATTACTTTATATAGTGTGGTAATGGCATCTGCCTCACATGCAGCATGTTAAACCATTGTGCAGGGCATACCAGTCCTCTGTACAGATTTCTGTAGAATAACCAGATGTTTAGGTTCATATGTGCGTACTAGGCTAATGGCCCTGGAGCCATTACAAGCCTAGGCCGTAGGATTACTCTGGCATCTTGCGACCCGACATTAGTTCCTAGTGTCTCTGTTTAGTAGAACCACTGGAGTGATCCCTGGAGTGCATTTTCTATTTCCCATCCATTCATCAAGATTTCTCTTGTAGAGGGCCAGTGAGGTGCTCTGTTTGACATGTATGGGAAGTCTATTCCATAGCATGGGCAGTCTCTGGGTAATGAACCTGTCCCTACAGCATGTTCTTTGATTGTGGTAATGAGGCTGAGGTCTCTGGGGTGTGTGGTGTGGAGGGATTGGGATTTCTTTAGATGTAGCATGTCTAACAGTGCTGGGTCAGACATGTCTTTGTAAGTCAAACAGAGATTGCCTCTAAGTAGGCGATATGAGACAAAGAATAGTTGGTGTTTTTTGAGTCTGTCCATATAGGACAACTGTTTAAGGCTTAGGATCCTCTTTGTGAAGGTACTTTTGTGGCTTCTCCAGTTGTTTCAGGTGTCTAGTGAGGTACATGCTAAATGGGGCATTGTATTCGATGACTGGCCTAATGAGGGAAGAGTAGAAGTAGACAATGACTTCTTTCTTCCTGGATGCAAAACCCTTAGTAATGAGATGTGCCACATAGAAGGACTTTCTGACCACAGTAGCAATGTGGTGGTTAAAAGAGAGGTTGCTGTCAACCTGTGTTCCCAGATCTCTTATAATGCCTTCTGTGTCCAGTAGACTACCATCGATGTGGTAATTTATGGGAACTGAGTTTTTTCCAAAGGGGATGATGACACATTTTTTGGCATTGAGCTTAAGGCCATCATTCTGACACCAGTCATTGGTCTCAGTGAGGCCTTTCTGCAGGATGTCAACATCACTTGAGGAGTTAATATCTCCCAACTTGCAATCATCTGTGAACCTTGTCAACCAGAGACCCTTTGTGTTGACCTGGACTTCAGAAAAGTAGATACCAAACAGGAGAGGACCCAGGACTGAACCCTGTGGGACTCCACTCATGACTGGTTGGCAGTCTGACTTGGAGTCAGCTACTTACACACTGTGGTTTCTATCTGTGAGCCAGTTTGCAATCCACCTAGTGATATAGGGCTGATGCCTCCACTCATGACTGGTTGGAAGTCTGACTTAGAGTCAGCTACGTTCACACTCTGGGTTCTATCTGTGAACCAGTTTGCAACCCACCTAGTGATTTAGGGGTTGATGCCTAGCTTAGTGAGTTTTTCATTGATTCCTGCATGGAGAATAGTATGAAAGGCCTTGGCCAGATCAAGGTAGGCTGTATGAACCACCTTGCCTTCATCCACAACTCTGGTGACTGACTCAAAGAAGTTGACCAGGTTGAGCAGGTATGGTCTACCCTTCACAAAACCAAACTGTGTGGGATCCAGAGTTTGAAGATTCCCTATGTCCTTGTTTATGAGGTCCATGATGATGCGTTCCATGGGTGCCATGAAGTTAGCCACCTTTGTTTTTAGGAGCCCAAGGTAAACTTTGGAGAAATTTTTCATGGTGGTTACGCTTGCAGGGGGGTGGGAGGGATGTGGATTTCTAAGGTAATTAGTTTGTGGTCAGATCTAAGCAGGGAGGCATTGACTATTGGTGTAGAGCAATGGTTGCCCATGTTAGTAATGACCAGTTCAAGGATGTTGCTACCTCTTGTTGGGGTATGAACAGGCTGGTCCAGGGTATTGGAATTAATGAATTCCAGAAAACATTGGGCAAGTGTATTGCTACATGAGATATTTCCCAGTTAAAGGAGGGGTAGTTGAAGTCTCCCAGTATGAGAGTGTTAGGTTGGACCCTAATATTCTCCAGGGTGCTTAGGAACATAGAGTTAGAGTTTTGTGACATGGTTGAGGACCTATAGCAGGCTATGACCTGAATCACTGTCTTACCCAGTGTTAGCTGCACCTGAAGTATTTCTGATGCATTATGTTTGGCTACCAGTCTGGAGGTGTGTGCATCGTTTATGAAGATGGAAACACCACTGCCTTTGGAGCTTCGGTCCAAGTTCTTGGGCCAAAAGATGTGGAATGAGTTATAGCCTGGTAGTGCAGGGGTGCTTTCTGCTGCTTTGAACCAGGTCTCTGTTACAGCACAAAGCTGATGTTCTCCATTTTAAGGGGTGTTTCAAGTGAGTGCATTTTGAGATTTGCACTTCTTGCATTGAGCAGCATGACCCTCAGATTGTATTTGTAGCTGCTATGGTAGTAATTTGGCCTTTGGAACATAGCCTAAAAAAGGCACTGTAGAAGTGGGAAGAGCCTTGGCCAGTATACGTAAGTCCAGGGGTGACAGATGTGGGCCATCTCTGGCAAAGCATCGTGGTCTGTCAATCATGTCATTTCAGGCAGACACTGGATCCCCTTGGAATGACACCAGAAACTTAGCCAATTGTTGAAATCAATCATTTTCTGCTTGCACTGTGGTATCATTCTGGGTGATGGTAGGATGCTGCTCAGGGCTGGGGTCATACCAGCCTGGGCTACATAATCCGAGAACTACTCCATATCTCTTTTTATGTAGTCCAGGGAGGTATGTCTCCGGTCATTCACATCCACATGTACAATGACAGAGTCATATTTATACCTGTTGTTGAGGTCCCAGAGTGCATGCGACATGTGGTGGATCCTGTCACCTGACAGGCAGCTGACTGTTACTTTCTCCTTATTCAACCTAGTGAGTGGGGCATCAGTGTGCCTCACTATTGAGTCACCTATGACTAGTGTGTTGGGCATGCTGTTTTGCTGTAGGGGCTTTGGTTGAGTGGTACACTGTTTAGGAGGGTTATGTGTCTCATGATTGGTGTTGTGTTGTGGTGGTCGAGTGAGTTTCTTCCTTGGAGGCCTCTGCTGCTTGGGTAGATTTTTAATTAGAGCCTCCGTGAAGGCAATGCTGGTGTGTGTTTTGGAGGGCTATGTGTTCCATGTGGTGTGGTGCAAGTGTTGACCTTCTCCTCTTGACCAGATATTCTGGTCTTGGCTGGAGAGTGCCTAGCTTTCAATTTGGATATATAAGTGCATCTCTCGCAAGTCTGAGTGTTGGAATGTAAGAGGAGAGGGTTTTCAGTGTACATGAGGGAGTTGCTACATTGCCTCAGGATGCCCAAGTTCACCAGGTTAATAGGAGAAACCACAAGGAACTGACCTTTAGACATGCCTGGGGGGGGGGGGTGAGCATTAATAATAAGTACTGGAGCTGTTTCCTTGTAGAACGTTTAGTGCTGGTAACACTTTTGTGTGCTACAATAATTGCTACAAGAAGTCTGGTAAAGTGGTAGACTAATAAGCTAGTAAAAGTGCAGGAGAGGAGAAAACTAGCAGATCTAAGGGAACAATTTAAGAGCAGACT
Source organism: Protopterus annectens (assembly GCF_019279795.1). Lineage (NCBI taxonomy): Eukaryota > Metazoa > Chordata > Ceratodontiformes > Protopteridae > Protopterus > Protopterus annectens. Next base: position 1,171,926,673 of record NC_056726.1, on the reverse strand, counting down.
TTTTGGCACCGCTCAGAAGCTTACAAACAGTCCTGGATACATCAAAGCTGTATCTGGACTAGACTTGTTACAGGAAAGGCAGGAAACAAGCTTAGACCAGTTTCTTTTTTTCTGGCAAATTATATGTGATCGGTGTCCCTTAACAATGCCCATGTTTGTGATATTATTGCCAAATTGGCCACAGTGAGGGTAGTGACACACATGTCAGTATCATGCATCATACCTGCCTGAAACATCATGCTGATGCAACGTCTGCTACACTATCACTTGTCCAGGCTTGTAGGAGCAATACGTGACTCCACATCCTATCTGGTGGGTTATCTCACCATCCATGGAGGCATTCAGAACATTACATGTTGTAAGAGGTAATGTGTTATGTCCCATGCACATAATCTATGTGGGGCATGTCATGTGTATGTAGTAGGACAGTACATAATGGTGGAAATGTAGTTTTACTAATCTGTCTATTGCCAACTGTGTTTATGTTACTGTGTGCACATCCCCTGTGTCAGTCCTTACTGTGTGCATGCAAAGGATATACCATATTATCTTCCTGTTACACCTGGTGGATTCAGGAATACATACCACACACCTGTCATATACAATATTATGCATGCTTCATCAATTGCATCAGGGTCGAGTGTATGACTTCTCCACTATGGAGAAGATGTTGGGCAGGATTCAGGAAGGCTTACATGGAGTTCAAGAGTAGTGTAAGCCTCCGTGTAAGCCTCCCGATCCAGGAACAGCCCAAACCTCCGTGTAAGAGACAGCTAACATGTCTCTTACATGGACTGGGCGTGGAAATGCTCAATACCTCATTTGCAGCTCAAAGATATGCAAATGAGGTATTTGAGAGATCCAAGAAGCCCAAACCAGTCCGTGTAACAGACGTGTTAGCTGCAGAAAAGTACTCAGCTGACAACTGAGTACATTTCTGCAAAATTGAAAATGGAGCTATGTCAGCTGCAAATAAAGGGTGCATATGTTTCATTGAGCATGCCAATGGCCAAATATGTTGCCATTGGCATGAAAAAGTGTTGCAAAAATATTTTAAATAACTTTTTTTTTTTTTCGTGGGATTATGATGTTTAACTGCAGCGCACACCCGCGCAAATGGGGTGCGCTGCCTAAAACTGAAAACCGAAGCTTATAAGCCCACAGTTGTGGGATTTATGTATTACATGGAATGTCAATGGAGGGGCTAGCAGACCAAAAACAATATGGCCTCCGTGTAGTGGTTGTCAAGGGGGGGGAAAGCTCCGTGTAAGACATGTAACTAAGCATTACTAGGCAATCCTATGTAAATGAGGGTTACAATACTGAATCACACTGCCACATAGGTAATGAGCACTTTCTGAGTAGTGTAAGAGTTACAGAAGGGGGAGGAACAGAATAAGAGGTAGGTGACATCACGGGGGGGGGATGATAGAAATAAATGTATCAGATTGGAGGGCAATGTAAGGTGACAGATGACAGACATCAGGGAGAGAGGTGTGTCCCAACAGAACACTAGAAAAGTCAAGAAACAGAGGGTGCACACTATCTCTACACTCAAACTTTCTTGATATACGTGCATGCGCGCGTGTGTAAGGCAGGTTCAACATGTGGGAGCTTGTTGCAAACCGTTTACAATGGTTTGCGCGGCCGTGCACGTGTGTAAGGCAGTGTGCGCGCGTTTTACCATGAATCAGCCAAGTTCACACCGTGTAAGGATGTGTGCACGCGTGTAACACCGTGTAAGGATGTGTGCGTGCGTTTAAGCAACTGTGAGCGTGCTTAAGCTGGTGTGCACATTGCTCCCCCTGAGGAAACAGAGAGGAAACAGGAAACAACCAAAATACAGGGAAACTGCCAGAGGATACTGCTGGAGTTAATTGGTGGAAAGAATTGGAAGCAGGCAATTACACAGGCAGACTAGAAGCCCAACCCAGCACTTAAAACACTGCAAACAGCAGTGCAGGCTGTTTCTCACAAGAGATACTGCAAGAAAGTAAGCTATCAGAATTGAAAACTGAAAAAAGCTGAACTCAGAGCAGAAATGCTAGGGGCTGCCATAGCTGTTATAATCAGGCATAGGCGAATTGCTGAGGGTGGTGACAATGCAGATGCTGACAGACAACCCAGAGTGAGGAGAAGGAGAAGAGTATACAGGCCCAGGGTCACCTACCATGGGTTACATGAGCTGGAGATAGTAGAGTGCTGCAGAGTGGACAGAGACCTTCTGCAGCAAATTGTTGAGCTGTGCAGGCCACGCCTCACACAAAACCAACAGAGGGGAACCCATCCCAGTGGAAACCAAGGTATGTGTTGGCCTAAGAATACTAGCAACAGGTACCTTCCAGAGAACAACTGGTGATATGATGGGGATATCACAGGCATCAGCCTCCAGGGTACTGCACCAGTTCCTGGATGCCATGTCAGCACATGTCGGTGATCATGTATATTTCCCCAATGCCCGTGAGGTTGTGGCCAGCAATATGCGTCTCTTCCAGCAAATAGCGGGATACCCTGAGGTATTGGGTGCAATAGACTGCACTCACATATGCATCAAAGCACCAGCCGGTGAGCGGGGTGGAGCCTACATGAACCGCAAGGGCTTCCCCTCCATCAACTGCCAGGTTGTGTGTGATGCCCAGGGCATAA
>NC_056726.1:1171791615-1171923527 GCF_019279795.1 Protopterus annectens | reverse complement strand
TTGACAAGTGTTAGCTTCTCTAAAAGCCACATTCCTCTTTCTCTTTTCATTTATCTTTCTCTTCCTGTTTGTTTTTAGATGAGTCAGGATTGTTGGGTTCTGTCTATCATTCTTCACGGGTACTTCATGGTGTGGAACTCTTGTCCTCCTTTTATGGGCATTCCTCAGCCTCCTCAGGAACAACTTCACTTTTTCCCAGAGGGTCTTCAAGATCTCTTGACTCAGGGTAATACTCAAGAGGCGCCTGTGTTCAAAAGGGGGAAAGGGTTCTACTCCAGACTGTTTCTAATGCCCAGAAAGGAGGGCACTTGGAGACCTATTCTAGACCTCTCTCATCTAAACACTTTTCTGAAAGTGCCTTCCTTTCAGATATTGTTCCTTTAGACTATGTTTCCTTTCTTCCTCTCTCAGGCCTATATGGTGTCTCTGGGTCTCAAGGATGCTTATCTCCATAATCCGATCCATCCTCTTTTCAGGAAGTTTTTGTGTTTCTCTGCTGCTTCCTGGCATTTTCAGTTCTCTGCTTTGCTTTGCCCTTTGTCCTTTCTACTGCCCCAAGGGTGTTCACCAAATGGATTGCTCCTGTGATTGCTTTTTGCAGGCTTCAAGGGATACAAATATTTCCTTACTTAGAAAACCTGCTGATTCAGTTGTCCTCTCCAGAGATCCTTTTGCAAAATGTTCATTTGCCATTTCCCTTCTTCAGAGCCTAGGGTTCACAGTACATTTCAAAAAATCTTATCTGACTCCTTCTCAGGATCATGTTTTTCTGGGTTGCAGGATTCAGACGGTGCCAATGCTTGCATCAATGCCCCCCTCCAAAGGCCTTAACTCTCATTTCTTTCTTTCACACTCTTCTTCCTCTGGCTTTCGTTTCTGTCAGGGAGTTTCTGAGAGCTCTGGGTTTCATGGCATACACCATTCTGGTGCTCCCTCTGGCCAAACTTCATATGAGAAAGTTTCAGTGGTGTCTGAAGTCAGTGTGGCTTCCACATGCACATCCTCTAGACTTTGTAGTTCCTCTTCTATCTTGTCTCAGACAGGAACTTTACTGCTGGATTCAGCAGTTGCATCTGAATCCAGGGATCCCTTTTCATCCTCCTCTTCCCTCTCAGGATGTTTCAGACATGGGATGGGGGCAACATCTGACTCCCTAAAGGGACAGAGGATGTGGCTACCTTGTCAGTGGAAGTAAGACATCAATGTCAAAGAGATGAGAGCTCTTCTGCTTGCTCTTCAGGCCTTTCATCCTCTTTTCTCTCTGGGGCCCCTCATGAAATGGTATATTAACAATCAGGGAGTAATGAGATCTTATCTTCTTTGCCGGTTGTTGCTTCTGGTATGGGATCTTGCTGTCAAGTATCAAGTTACTCTTCAGGCAGTTTATATCCCTTCCAGTCAGAACATTGTGGCAGACACTCTGAGCAGGTCCTTAACTCAATCCCACAAATGGATGCTTCACAGGGATGTGTTTCTGGACATTATCCACCAGCGGGGTACTCCTCAAGTGGATATTTTTGCCTCCTTTCTGAACAGACAGCTTTCTCTGTTTTGTGTCTGAGTCCCAGGTAATCTGGTGTGGAAGGTAGATGCCCTCTCATTTTCTTGGAAGGGGATTTTTTTTATGCATTCCTCTCATTCCGACCTATTCAAGATTCAACAGAATGCTCCCAAAATCTTGTTGGTGACTTCCTTTTGGCCGTGACAGCACTGATTCCCTCTACTTCTGCATCTAGCCAGGGGCAATCATCACAGGTTACCTCACAAGGTGGTTCTAATTACACAAGCCAAGGGATCTGTCATCCATCCTCACCTGTCCACACTTCAACTGACACTGTGGGTGACAGAAATTTGATTACGAAGCGACACCTTGTTTTCTTTGGACAAACTGCAAGTCCTGCAGGAGGCCATGAAACCTACCACCAGGAAATCCTACTTATCCAAATGGAAGAGGTTTTCTATTTGGTGTCTCTCTCATAAACTGGACCCACTTACTGTGGATGTTCCTTTGTTTATCCCTTATTTGTGTGAGTTGCTCAATGCTGGTTTGGTCTAGTCTTCTACTAAGGCCCATGCTGTTTTGGTCTATTCTTCTACTAAGGCCGACTTATCACCTATCCCTGCTTGTCTGGTTTTACCTCCTCCTTTAGCTTCTAGATTTGAGGTTAAACAATTTCTTAAAGGTGTCCTTAACATTCGACCTCACAGGAAGAGGTGTTCCTCCTCCCTGGGATCTTAATTTTGTTTTGGAGAAGTTGACTCAGGCTCCTTTTGAGTCTGCTGCTTCAGCTTCCTTGCAACATTATTCTTGGATGATTGCTCTTTTGTTAGCTCTTACTTCTGCCAGACTGGTGTCTGAGTTGCAAGCCCTTATGACCTGTCCTCCTTTTTTGATCTTTCACGAGAACAAGGTGTTTTTGCACATCAATTCTTCTTTTATACTTAAGGTGGTTAATAAGATATCACTTAATCAATCTATTAATCTGCCTACGTTTTTCATCATGTCTGCAATCTGACAGTGAGAGGGTGCTGAATACTTTGGATGTGCATAGGCAAGGTTTATTTGGATAAGATTAAGGTTAATGTAAAATTTGATCGGTTGTTTGTTTCTTTTCATCCTAGATCTTTGGGACTAGCTGCATCCAAGCAAACTATTTCTTCTTGGATTTCTAAGGCTATTTCTTTTTGTTACACTTTTCATGCTAAGAGCCTTCTTTCTTCATCTAAGACTCATTTTACTATAGCTGTGGCTTCTTCTGGTGCTTTTCTCAAGATCTTAGCTACTAATTATATTCTTGAACCAGCTACCTGGACTTCTGTATATACCTTTACCAAGCACTACAAGTTGAATGGTATCTCTAGAGCTAGGGCTGGTTTTGTTAGTACCATTCTTCATGGCTTTTTATGGGACTCTTCTGCTCCTTCCTCCTCCCAAGTTTCCTCTTGAGCTTTGGAACTCTCCCATCTGTGAAGAATACTGCAGCAGTGAATGTAAGGACATAGTACAGTTGTGTAAAATCTTACCATAATAGCAGATGTCCTTGCCTTCACTGCTGCAGTATTCACTCCCTCCCTCCATCCCCCTAGTCCTTTGCCTTCTTGGATGACCATGTACAGGTTACCTCTCGGGTTCCTTGGACTGGTGTTACTACTGGGGCAATCAGTTCTGTAGATGGTATGCCTGAATGTCACCTTTATGGCCTGCACTATGCAAGGAATGTTTGCATGACATTCAATGTACCTTAAAGGAACAGTAGGCTTTGGTAGACTGGCTGGACATCGGACTTCCACAAGAGTGATTCCCATCTATGAGGAAAACTGCAGCAGTGTGAAGACAAGGACGTCTGCTGTTATGGTAAAATTTTACACAACTGTACTTCATTTACCTTATTTTCGCTGTAACTAAGTCATATTTTATAAGGGCCCAAACGTGCAGTCTAAAATAAATTAATTCATACTTAAGTGCATACATGCAAACTTTGTCTGTCTCTCTCACACAAACACAAACACACACACACATATACACACACACACACACACACACACACACACACACACACACACACACACACACACACACACACACACACACACACATTGATCTGGCATATTTTCAGAAAAAATATTTGCTATTTTCCATGCTATTTCTATTGATTTCTCTATTTTACTTTCTCTGTTTATTTTTTATTGTGATCTCTTTGTCATTTTTGTGTAAATTTCTTGCACTGATTTGGCTTTTTCTTCCATCACTAGGACTTGCAGTATGACCCAAAATAAATATAGATTCTCATTCAAAACATACTTGGTTTGCTCTGTTTTATAGGGTCCACTCAGCATACGTGGAATATGCGTATGTTTGCCCAGCTTGCATTGTACAGTTGGTTCATACTTCAGTAGAGTAAGTTCCATTCTTTATAGTTTTGAGGGTGCCTTGTGCAAAGGCCTTTTGAAACTGCTCTGTAAGGGCTTATGTTTATTCCTTACCAACATTTGTTTTCTATGTATGTCCCCATGAAACTTCTCACATCCATACGCAATGCTGGCATTTCTGTTTCAGTCTTAACTTATCTGGTTTGTGCATCAGGAAATACTCTATCTAGCATCTGTTTACTCGGATAGTCTATGTGGATATAGTTCCTTTTCAGTGGAGGCTCCATTAAATGTAGCAGAACCTAGCAATAATGCAGTACTCAGAACAAATACATGATGTATAATATTCAGTATACCATAAGAAGAAATAGCTTACACTGCTCTGACCTGTATTGAACTGTATGTGCAGTGTGAGAGGTATGTTATATTAGTACTAAATACAGTTGCAATACAGAAGTATAACTTTTTCCATACATAAAAATAGTTAATAATATCTTATCATGTGTATTAGGAAGATGAAGGTACAACTACTGATTATTTGTGTTAACGGAGCAGTGTGTTCAGTCAGATTATGAAAGAACGTTTTAAGTAAATGACTGAGTTAAAGTTTCTGATCAGATCAGAATCAGATCAGAAAACAGAGAGAAAGTTTACAGGATAAAAATTGAAGATTCAAAGTGGGGGAAGTATAGGGCGAAGTAGATAAGTGTTATAGAAGTACTGATGAATGAGTGTAAGTGAGCAGGATTGCAAGAAACAGAGTAGCTTTGACACGGTAGTTAAGAACATAGTTCAAGTGTTTATGTTTTTAGTTTAGAGAGTGTGGAAAGAAAAAGTCTTAGCAAATTGTAGATAGGAAGAACAACCATAGTGGCACTGTATTTTGTTTGTTAGCATGCTCTCTATTTGTCTGATTTAAATAAATAAAATATAGAAGAATGTGACATAAAGCTCTGTATGTCACAGGTTTGTTACATTGTGCAAGTACTACTGTAATTCTAAACTGACTGACGTTTACCTGTAACAGAAGCACCATCGCACGTAACAATGGTATCACATCTTAGTAGCTGTGCCTCAGTCACAATTTTTTTTCAGACATTTCTGTCTTGTTTCACTGATCTATCCCATTTTGGATCATGTTTTAAAAGCAATCTCAAAGGCATAATATCATTTTTTATTTATTAACTGGGAAAGTCTGACTTGGAACGAAGCCAATTTTCAGCAGAGGCCCAGGGAGAAACACTCCAGATGCATGTTTTTGTGATGTGGAAGGAAACTAGAAGAAACCCACACAAACGCAGGAAGGACATGCAGACTCCACACAGAAGTCACTGCAGCTGAGAATTAAACTGGAGAATCTCTTGCTGTGAGGCAACAACACTACCACGGCACCACTGCCCCATTCATGCATATTTGGTATAAACTTTTCTAAGTACTATACCTTTCTCCAAAGTCATATCAGATCTTTGTCCACTGCTGGCTTAAGCATTTACACTGAAAATCTCACATTTTCATTATATGGTGTTAAACATGATGTTAGATTATGACCCATGTACTTCTGAATGATTATGCACATCAAAAACTTATTCCTGTTGGCTGAAATTTATTCTTCTTGACAATCAGATTACAGTGCCTTAATCTGTCTAGCAGCATAAAACAGTCTTCAGTCATATCTATGCTTTATTTAATGTCCATATCATCAAATCATCAATAACGTTTACCATGCAATCCAGACCTTCAAAAATTTGCTCTAGGTGTCTTTGGAATACTTCTGGCACTATTGAGATCCCAAACAGTAACCTGAAAAAAAATCTATATCTTCCCAATGGTATGTTAAAAACAACAGAAGTTCATACTTTTTTCCTGTAGCTAGATCAGAAACCATGTTTAACATCCAATATTTTGCATTAAACATAATGGGCAAAACTTTTGTAACTATAATTAAGGGGAAATGGTTTCTTTTGATCGCTTTTTCAAAGCTTGTTTTGCTGTAAGATTCTGGGTTTGTTCTTTTTCAATATAATGGTAGTACTGTTAACTCATTCAGTAGATTCTATTTTGCTTCACAGTTACACCAAAACTTTATTTTTTTAATTTCCTGCTACATTATTTCTCTTAGAACTATTGCCACTGTTTTCAGAGAAGAGATATATTTTTTGGATCCCAGCCATTAACAGAGACACACACACCAAATACACACATTGTGAAGAATGCCACCTAAATATGCAACAGAGGTGACTGATGTACAGTTTCTTAACCTAGATGGGATAATTTATCAAGAAAAGCTTTAAACTTGCTTTTGTTTGGTTCCAGACCTTACTGTAAAATTAAAGCACATAAATTGGTAAAGCTCTGACTGACAGCTGCTATCCAAGTTGTTAACCATTTTTGGTCTTGTCCCAGTTTATGACTGCAATAGTGCAATCTGTGTTACTACTAGAAAGGCTAACTAGAACAGTGAAAAAAATGCTTAAACAAACTAACATGATCTGATCGACCATAAAGGAGTGCATAGAGGTGATCAAGCAACACGAGGATAATCTAAGCAGTCATATCCAGGGTTCATAGGTTTATACTAGGCTATCTGCCCTAGGGCATTTATAAGCCTAGCCCAAAGTTTTTGTGGCTTTCACCACCCCTTAAGTTTGAAGGATACTATGCCCATTATTTTGCCATGCCTCTGTCCAGCAGTGACACTGAGGTGATCCCTGGGGTAAACCTGCGATCTCCCATCCATTGGTCAAGATTTCTCTTGAACAAAGCCAGCGAGGTGCTCTGCCTCACATGTACCAGGATTTTGTTCCACAGCATAGGGAGTCTCTGGGTGATGAATCTGTCCCTCCAGCACGTCCTATTTATAACCGTGTTAAGGTTTAAGTCTCTTGCTCTTGTAGTTCTGATGGATTTGGATTTTTTGAGGTGGAGCATGTTCATTAATTCCGGGTTGGACATGGCCTTGTATGTCAGGCACGGGTCACCTCTGAGCAGACGGTATGTGACTGAATAGAGCTGGAGTTCCTTCAGTTGGGCAGCATAAGACATATTTTTGAGACCCTTTATCCTTTTGGTGAGGAACTTTTGGGGCCTTTCCAATTGCTGCAAGTGTCGGGTAAGATACATTCCGAATGGGGCATTGTACTCTATCATTGGTCTGATGAGTGATGAGTACAGGGGAACAATGACCTCCCTTGATCTAGATGTGAATCCCTTCATGATCAGGTGGGCAATGTAGAAGGTCTTCCTAACTACTTTGGCAACGTGAGTGTCAAACAAAAGGTTGCTGTCAACCTGGGTCCCCAGATCCCTGATAACCTCTTCTGTGCTTAGTGGATTGCCATCTATATGGTAGCTAGGGGTAACTTTGTTTTTCCCGAAGGGTATGACTATGCATTTTTGGCTTAACTTTAGGCCATGGCTCTGGCACCAGTTATCCGTTTCTATGAGACCCTTCTGAAGGATATCTGTGTCTGATGTGTTTTCAACTATGGTGCCCAGCTTGCACTCATCTGAAAACTTTGTCAGCCATAATCCTCCTGTGTTTGCCTGTACTACTGAAAAGTAGATGCCGAACAAGAGGGGCCCAGAACTGAGGACACCACTTGTGACTGGCTTGGAGTCTGACATGGCGCCAGCAACTCTGACCCTGTGGGTTCTGTCACTTAGCCAGTTTGCAACCCATCTTGTGATGTATGGGTTTACATTTAAGCTGGTGAGTTTTTCAATGATACCCGAGTGGGTATTGTGTCAAAAGCTTTTGCAAGGTCAAGGTAGGCTGTGTGGACTGCCTTGCCCTCATCAATGGCCTTGGTGACTGTTTTGAAAACGTCAACCAAGTTTAAAAGGCATGATCTGCCCTTGACAAAGCCAAACTGGGTTGGATCCAATGTCTGTAAGTCCCCTATGTCTTTATTTATGAGTTCCATTATGATCCTCTCCATAGCTTTGCAGACCAGGCTTGTTAAGCTGATGGAGGGTCAGTGGAGGCACCGCCTTTGTGAAGTGGGACCACAATTGCCGTACGCCACTCCTTGGGTATGTATCCTGAGGTGAGGCTAAGATTAAACAGCTGCCCTAACTGCGGGTTTAATTCCTCATTGAGTTCGTGGAGCACACAACCGGGGACACCATCTGGTCCCATAGATGCTGTGTTTTTTGCCTTGGAGAGCAGTTTTCACCTGAGCATTTGAGATGTTTGGGGGGCTACAATCCGCTGGTATAGATATCTCCTTTGGGGAGGGAATTTGCACTGAACCTGTCAGCCAGTATGTTGGCAATGTCTGTTGGTTCAGTGATTTTTACATCATTTTGAACTAATTCTGAGCATATCTGGGAGTTTCCTCCCAGGTTCCTAACATAGCTAAAAAAGGCCTTATGATTGTCTTTTGAGTCCTTAGTGACTTTTCTCTCAAAATTTGCCTTGGATGATTTTATGAGTGATTGTAGTTTTTACTTATAATGATCAGGGTGTCTTCCTTTAAGGATTTTGCTCTATCTTGTAGTAGCTGTCTCCTTTATTGTAGAGCTTGTTTATGGCTGGGGTCCACCAGACTGGGCTTGCCTTTGGTGCAAAGAGTCTTTGTTTTGTTTGGGATTGCCTGATCCATGCAGTCCTGGAGGTGCTGGTAGAAGGCATTTGTAAGTGATTCAGTGGCTTGAGTAATGGTTTCCGCTGGCGGGGGCCTTGAAAGAAACCACACCAGTCTTAAGAAGTGTGAAGTCGGCTTTTGAGAAGTTCTTCACTGTGGTCTTTTATCTGGGGTGGGGCGGATGTGGACTTCCAGTGAGATTAGTTTATGATCTGATCTCACCAATGAGGGTATACTTCGGTGTTGAACATTGTGTCCCCATGTTCGTGATGATGAGATCTAGTATGTTTTCCCTCTTGTGGGGATGGTGACTAGTTGTTCCATGGCATTAGAGTTTATGAACTCTAGGAACCTTTGGGCTAGAGTGTTGGGGCTTGAGTAATGATCCCAGTCTATATTCGGATAGTTGAAATCACCTAATATGATGGTGTTTGGAGATACATTTATCCTCCAGTGTTTTCAGGAAAGCTGTGTGAGGTTCCTGAGTTTGAGAGGGTGGCCTGTAACATGCTACAAATTGCAGAGCAGTCTTGCCTATGGTTAATTGCACCTGGATGGTCTCCAATGCCTCGTGCGTTGCCACCAACCTGGAGGTGTGGGTATCCTTGATGAATATGGATACCCCCCTCCTTTCTTGGTGTGGTCCGGATTTTGGGGCCGGAACCCATGATATGAGGTAAAACCTGATAGTGCCGGGGTGCTCTCAGGAGCCTTGAACCAGGTTTCAGTCACAGCACAGACATCGATGTTCTCCATACTGAGAAGGGCTTCGAGTGCGTGCATCTTGAGGTTGAGACTTCTGGCATTGAGCAGCATTACCCTTAGTTTTTTTTCTTTTTTGTGTTCTAGGGATCTGATGATATGATCAAATAGCTTCACTACAAAATCAGAATAACTTTTCAATAGGAATAGGTAATGACCAAGAAAGTCACAGCTAGCAAATATTATTTGAATGGCTAAATGTTTTCTGTACTCCTTGTCAGGATGCCATACCTGTATGTTCAGGGGAGTGTTCTGGACATGTTCACTCACAGAATGCACCATACTGATCATATCTGCAATATATAGGTTCATAGGTGTGTACTAGACTAATGGCCCAGGAGCCTTTACAAGCCTAGCCTATAGAAGTGCCCTGGCATCATGCCACCCGGCATTAGTTCCCAGTGCCTCTATCAAGTAAAGCCACTGGATTGATTCCCAGGGTGAACTTTCTATTATCCATCTTCTGATCAAGATTTCTCTTGAAGAGGGACAGCAAGGTGCTCTGCTTGACATGTATGTGAAGTCTATTCCAGAGCATGAGCAGCCTCTGGGTGAGGAACCTGTCCCTCCAGCATGTTCTGTTGATTGTGGTAATGAGGTTGAGGTCTCTGGAGCATATGGTGCGAAGGGATTGGGATTTCTTTAGATGTAGCATTTCTAACAGAGCTGGGTCAGACATGGCTTTGTAAGTCAAGCAAAGATCACCTCTATGTAGGCAATATGAGACAGAGAATAGCTGGAGTCATTTGAGTCTGTCCGTGTAGGACATGTGTTTAATGCCTGGGATCCTCTTCGTGAGGTACTTCTGTGGCCTCTCCAGCTGTTGCAGGTGTCTAGTGAGGAACATGCCAAATGGGGCTTTATACTGAATGATTGGTTTAATGAGGGAAGAATAGAGAGAGATGATGACCTCTTTCTTCCTGGATGTAAAACCCTTGGGAATGAGATGTGCCACATAGAAGGACTTTCTGACCACAGTGGCAATGTTGTGGTTGAAGGAGACGTTGCTGTCAACCTGTGTCCCCAGATCTCTTATAACGCCTTTAGTGTTCAGTGGGCTCCCATTGATGTGGTAATTAGTGGGAACTGAGTTTTTACCAAAGGGGATGACGACACATTTTTTGGCATTAAGCTTAAGGCCATGTTTTTAACACATCATTGGTCTCAGTGAGGCTTTTCTGTAGGATGTCTGCATCACTTGGGGAGTTAATAATGGCTCCCAGCTTGTAGTTGTCTGCGAACTTGGTCAGCCAGAGTCCCTTTGTGTTGGCCTGGACTTCTGAGAAGTAGATGCCAAACAGGAGAGGACCCAGGACTGATCCCTGTGGGACTCCACTTGTGACTGGTCGGCAGTCTGACTTAGAGTCTACTACTTTCACACTGTGTGTTCTATCTGTGAGCCAATTTGAAACCCACCTAGTGATATAGGGGTTGAGGCCTAGTTTGGTGAGTTTATCAATAACTCCCAAGTGAGGACTGGTATCAAAGGTCTTGACCAGATCGAGGTAGGCTGTATGCACTGCCTTACCTTTATTCACAGCCCGGGTGACTGACTCAACAAAGTCCACCAGGTTGAGCAGGCATGATCTCCCTTTCACAAAGTCAAATTGCGTGTGGTCTAGAGATTGGAGATTTCCTATATCTTTGTTAATCAGGTCCATGATGATGCATTTCATAGCTTTACATATCAGACTCATTAGGCTAATGGGGTGATAATTCCCATGGTCTGTAGTTGCTCCCCCTTTATGGAGAGGGATGACTGTAGCAGTGTGCCATTCATTAGGGATGAAGCCTGAGGTGAGGCTGTGACTGAATAGGGCACACATATGTGGTGCCAGTTCGCTTTGTAGTTCATGTAGAACACAGCCCTATGGGTCCCATGGAAGCTATATTCTTGGCTTTGGACAATGTGGCTTTAACCGGTGCTGCAGTAATCCTGTGTGCGTGGCATTCTTCCGGTATTGTGATCGGTCCTTTAGGGGGGGAGAGAGGGATAAAGTTGGCACTGAATCTGTCAGCCAGTATGTTGGCAATATCTGTTGGCTCAGTATAGGAGGTACCATTGTCCAGTAACTCAGAGCAAATCTGGGTATTGTTGTGGAGGTTCTTGATATAACTATAGAAGGCTTTGTGATTGTTTTTAGTGACTGCCGCAATTCTGCCTTCATAGCTGGCTTTAGAGGATTTGATGAGGGATCTCAAATTTTTGTTGAAGGTAATGAGGGAGTTTTTTCAGTCTTGGGACTTCACCTTTTTCTGCAAGAGTTTCTTCCTTCTGTTGTAGAGTTTATTAATGGCAGGGAACCACTAGATTGGCTTCATTTTTTTTTGGAGGAGAGTGTCTTGGTTCTGTTGGGTATGGCTAGTTCCATGCATTTATGTACATGTTCGTACAGTGCATTGGTGTATGATTCATCAGTCATGCAGCTATTTTCCATTGGCATGGGTGCTGTGAAGTTAGCCACCTCTGTTTTTAGGAGCCCAAAGTCAGCTCTGGAGAAGTTTTTCAAGGTGGTTACCTTTGCAGAGGGTGTGGGTGAGATGTGGATTTCCATGGTGATTAGTTTATGGTCAGATCTGACCAGGGAAGAATTGACTACTGGTGTAGAGCAATGGTCACCCATGTTAGTAACAATCAGGTCAAGGATGTTGCTTCCTCTAGTGGGGGTCAGAATGAGCTGGTCCAGGGCATTGGAACTGATGAATTCCAAGAAGCGTTGGGCCAGTGTATTGGTGCTTGAGTAGCTCTCCCAGTTGATGGAGGGGTAGTTGAAGTCTCCTAGTATGAGAGTGTTGGGCTGGACCATGACAGATCCCAGGGTGCTTAGGAATGTGGAGTGAGAGTCTAGGGACATGGTTGGGGACCTATAATAGGCTATGACCTGGATCGCCATCTCACCCAATGTTAGTTGTACCTGAAGTACCTCAGATGCGGTATGCTGTGCTACTAGTTTTGCGGTGTGCATATCCTTTATGAATATTGAGACACCACTGCCTTTGGAACTATGTTCCATGTTTTGGGGCCGAAAGGTGTGGATTGAGTTATAACCTGGTAGTGCAGGGGTGCTTTCTGCTGCTTAAAACCAGGTCTGCGTTACAGCACAAATGTGGAGCAAATGTGCTTCGAGCGAGTGCATCTTGACATTTAGACTTCTAACATTGAGCAGCATGACCCTCAGATTGCATTTATTTATAGCTGTTACAGTGGTAATTTGGTCTTTGGAACACTGCCTAAAAAAGACACCATAGGAGTGGCAAGAGCCTTAGCCAGTGTATATGGTGAATATTCAGTAGTATTTTTTTCACAGTGCATATACATTGCCATCTTTCCTGTTAATTACTAGGGTTTAGCAGCTTTTCAGTGTAAATATTGTTATTAACCTTATCACTGATTGTCCTTTTGGTATATGGATTACTGGTACTGCATATACTGGTACTGTACCCAGTAAAAAAGTCTACATGTTCTGTAAAATGCCAGTGATTAAGCCAACTACTATATTTTCCAATTAACACTTTCATTTTTTGTACTACATTTTGCTACTAGTGCATGGACTGAGGAAAGTCCGACTTGCGCTGCCTTTTACTCTATACAGTACACTATTTTCTTGGTGACTTAGCAGTTTTCATGGTTTCTACAGGATCATTCCTTTTTACTGTATGCCTGCACCATATTAAAGCAACATTCATGCTACCTTTCTGTACAACACTGATAAAAAACTTTTGTGCTGCTTGGTAAATGTGTGATTCCCTATTTGTTCGTAAGCTACATACTGCATTTACATGCCATGCTTCTCACAAGATAAGGGACCTGATAGATTTGGTTGATTTATTGTCTGATGCAAAAAAAAAAAAACTAAATCTGAAATAAAACCATGTGTTTCTTATTTATATATTAATGTGATAGATGACCAAGGAGGCTCACTTTATACCTTGTAATGTCAGTAAGTGCATTCTGATCAGTTCAGTGTGTGTTCTAACTTCAAAGCTCTAAATGTAAATTTTAACAAAGTATTTGGCTCACTTCCAGTGTCAATCTTAAATCCAGCAGTTCTGCTAGTAATAATGAGATGGTCTATGCGGTTGTTGCTTTTTCTGTTTATGTCATATGTTTTGGGTCTGCAATTCTAGATTTAAAACAGTGTAAGAAACTTCTCTGTGTGGAAGATTTCCTATATATATATATATATATATATATATATATATATATATATATATATATATATATATATATATATATATATATATAGTTATTCCCTGTATATTAATCAGATCAGATAATGGTAGTAGAAGTAGCGAACTTAAACTTAAATAAAAAATATATAATTTGAAATATTATACAGAATTACTAAGTATTCAAAAGTAATCCAAGCAGGGTAGACAGTGTTTCCAGTCAAAAATCCTTTATTAAGTACACAGACAAGCGATCCAAATAAAACAAAAATAATAGAGTAATAGTTTCCTCACAAGCTGTGGGTGGCTGTTGTGGTGCAGCGGTTAGCGTTGCTGCCTTACAGCAAAAGGTTCACTGGCTCGATCCTTGACTGGGGTGCCTTCTGTGCAGCGTCTGCATGTCCTCCCTGTGGTCATGTGGGTTTTCTCTGGATGTTCCGGTTTCCTCCCAGTAGGTGGATTGGACACTCTAAATTGGCCCTGTGTGTCTGCATGTCCTCCCTGTGGTCATGTGGGTTTTCTCTGGATGCTCCGGTTTCCTCCCAGTAGGTGGATTGGACATTCTAAATTGGCCCTGTGTGTGTGCCTTCTGTGGAAGGTTGGGTGCTGGGTTGGCAATCTGGCACCATAAAACTCCACTGGTAATCATGAGTGGACAGGTAATCTGCTGTGGTGACCCTTAATCAGGAAAAAGCCAGAATAAGAAAAAAGTTTCCTTGCAAGCTTTCTAACACTATATATATATATATATATGTGGTTTTTGTGATACAAAAAATGAGACCACAATAAATGTATTTCTTATTATTTTAACATTATTTTACCACGATAAATCCAATTGGACACAAAGTGTCCATTTTCAATGGAGTCCTGGGGAGAAAAGCTCCAAGGAAGTTAACAGAGTACATACATAGTTTAGATAACAATAAAAGACTGGTATACAAGGTAAGAGAAACAAAGAAGTACTAGAACAATTTTGTAAAACAATAAGATATTCAAACAATAAGATACTCAGGAGTAGAACCCCTATTTGCAATATTTACAAAAAAAAAATACATATCAGGTGAGTATCAGGTGAGAATGTAGTGTATGCAATGGAAGCATACAGCGGGTCACTTATATGGAGTAGTGGGTCTTCAAGGGGGGGGTCTTTGCAGTTGCAAAGTGGGTTAACATAGAGGTGTGAATTAAGAAGGCCCTTGAAAGTGCTTGTGTGACTTTGTAGCCTGAGTTCAGGTGGGAGGGTGTTCCATACTTTAGCAACATCATAAGAGAACAGGGCCTCCCCAGCACTGTAATTGCATGGGTTGATTTCAGTCAAGTTTTTGTTACATGAACATAGTTCCCTTTTGGGGTTATGAAAGTTTAGGATGTCAGCTAGGGCAGGGCTCTTACCCAGATGAAAAAGAATTTGATGGGCTATGATCAGTTGGTGGTAGCGTAGGAGGTTTGGAAATTCTAACCAGTGCAGTTTAGTTAGGGATTGGCAGTGGTGTGAATGGATCTATTATTGGCAGCGAACCTAGCTATTTTATTGTAGCATGTGGAGAGTTTATTCAGGTTAGTTTTGTTAATGTTGGTGAGCTTTGGAGAGGCGTATAGTAGTGTTGATAAGAGATGAGTTCTGGCTGTTGTTCTAGTTTTGGGGGTTAGGAATAGTATGCAACGATATAGGCAACCAAGTTTTTTATGGACTTTAGAGATAGCTTGGGATACGTGCTTGCTGAATTTAAGTTGTTGATCAGTAGTGATGCCTAAGAGATTGGCCTCAGTTACTGGGGTGATGAAGGTGCCATTGGATGACATGATGGTAAAGGTGGTGGAGGAGTGATTGATTGGGTGGAATAGTATTAGCTGTGATTTTTTGGGGTTTAGTATTAGTTGGTAGTTGTTTAGCCAGTTCTCTACCTCAGTGAAGGATTCCTGGGCTTTACTTTGTAGTAATTGGATGTTTTGTGCTGAGCAGATTAGAATAGTGTCATCCGCATACTGGACGATGTTGGCTTTAGTAGTAGCTAGGAGATTATTTGTAAATATGTTGAAGAGAAGGGGACCAAGGATTAAAACTTGTGGGACACCACATGTGACAGGGAGTGGGGGGGATAGGGAGTTGCCCCATTTGACAGATTGTGACCGGTTGTTTAGGTAACTGTTAAACCATTTTAGGGTGGAGTCATCGAGGTTGAGTTCTGCTAGGCAGGTGAGGAGTTTGCTATGGGAAACTGTATCAAATACCTTGGATAGGTCTAAGAAGGATTCACAGACCAGCTTCACTTGGTTCCTATGTGAGTTTATGGTATTGGAGAAATTAATTAGAGCAGTGTTAGTGTTATGGGAAGGTCTGAATCCATGTTGGGTTTTAGTTAGAAGGTTGTTAGTTAACAGATGGGTAAGGATTTGGTGGTGGATAAATTTTTCTAGAATTTTTGAGTGTGGTGATAGGATAGCAATGGGACGGTAGTTGGAGAGGTCAGTAGATTGACCTCCCTTGTGGAGAGGGATGATATATGAGGTTTTCCATAATGAAGGAATGTAATGACTCAGTCATTGTCCATGCTGGTGTGAATGACCAGAGATGTACCTCCCTGGACTACATGAAAAGAGACATAGAGGAGCTTTCTGGGCATGTAGCCCAGGCCGGTATGACCCTGACCTTGAGTAGCATCTTACCCTCACCAAAAATGATGCCACAATATGAAGACAAGATGATCAATTTCAACAATTGGCTTAAGTACTGGTGTCATTCAAAGGGGATCTAGTGCCTGTCAGCCTGGGATGACATGCTCGACAAGCCACGATGCTTCGCTAGGGACTGCTTGCACCTGTCACCCCTGGGCTTTCGGATATTGGCAAAGGCTCTTGCTACCCCCATAGTGCCTTTTTTAGGCAAGGCTCAAAAGACAAACCCACCTCCACAGGTATCACAAGGGGTAAGAAACTAAGAGTAATGCTACTCAACGCCAGAAGTCTAAACCTCAAGATGCATGCACTCGAAACTCTCCTTAGCATTTTTATTTATTTTATTTTATTTTATTTTATTTTACATTTGTTGACCGGGCTAGTCTAGCTGGATATATTTCCATTTTCAGTAGAGGCCCGGGGAGAAAAGCTCCACATAGAACATAACAATGAGACATACTATTAATAAACACATAGTATAAAAGTAAGACAACATTAGTAATAAAACAAATACAAATTGGTAGTAATAAAACTTGGTGATAAAATTCACAAAAATTAAGGCACTCCATCATTAAAAGTCCTGACTAGAGATAGGACAGTTTCAAGGCTTTTTACTAATTACAAACAGGCTATGCCATATGGCTCCTACTACAATAAGAAAAAAAAATGCAAGTGGGAGGAGAAGAAGGAGGAAAAATACAATGTAAGAAGAGAGGGAAGAGACAGAAGTCAAGAAATGAGAGAAAAAAAGAAAGAGAAACAAGAGGATATGGGAGAGGTTAGAGAAATAGGTCAGAGCATAGAGAGACTTCAAGGGAAAGGAAAGGTATATGCTAGGTATTAAGCACAAGGTAAGGTAAAAGGTCGGGAGAGGGTGGGGGGAGAAGTTAGTCAGGTGTACTACATGAGCAAAGCCAGTGATTTTGGAAGTACAGTTTGATTTGTTGTTTGAAGAGGGGTAGGGATGTGATGGAGAACATCGATATCTGTGCAGTAACAGAAACCTGGTTCAAGGCTCCCGAGAGCACCCCAGCACTACCAGGTTATACCTCATACCATGCTTTTCAGCCCCAAACCTTGGACCGAACCACAAAAGGAGGGGGAGTATCAATATTCGTCAAAGATACCCACACCTCCAGGTTGGTGGCACAGCACGAAGCATCAGAGACTATCCATGTGTAACTAACAGTGGGTAAAACTGCCTTCCAGTTTATAGCCTGCTACAGACCACCCTCCCAAATCCAGGAACCCCACTCGGCCTTCCTGAGAACAGTGGAGAATATGAAGGTCTCTCCAAACACCATTATATTGGGCGACTTCAACTACCCAAACATAGACTGGGAGCATTACTCTAGCTCCAACACCCTAGCCCAAAGGTTCCTAGAATTTATAAACTCAAATGCTATGGAACAACTTGTTACCACTCCCACAAGAGGGGAAAACATACTGGACCTGATCATCACCAACATGGGGACTCTATGCTCCAGACCAGAATTGTATCCCTCACTGGTAAGATCAGACCATAAACTAATCAAACTGGATATTCACATCCCGACCCCACCCCCTGCCCAGAAAACCACAGTGAAAAACTTCTCTAAAGCAAATTTCACACTCCTCAAAACCGAGGTGGAATCCTTCAAAGACCCCAGGCCTGTGGAAAATACAGCCCAGACCGCAGAATCCTTTATAAACGCATTCTATGAACACCTTCAGGAATGCATGGATCATGCAATCCCAAATAAAACCAAGACCCAATCCTCCAAAGGCAGATGTCCTGTCTGGTGGACCCCAGCCATAAACAACTATACAATAGAAGTAGGAAGCTATTACATGATAGAGCAAAATCCCAGAAAGGGAAGGCATCTCTGATCAGTATTAGCAAAATGACTATGGGCACTCATAAAATCATCTAAGGCCAGCTTCGAGAGAAAAATTGCACAGGACACTAAGGATAATCACAAGGCTTTCTTTAGTTATGTTAGGAACCTGGGTGGGAATTCCCAGATATGCTCAGAATTAGTCCAAAATGACAAAAAATACACCAAACCCACAGACATTTCCGACATCCTAGCTGACAGGTTCAGCGCAAACTTCTCCCCCCCTCCCCACCAAAAGGGTAAATATCTATCCCAGCAGAGTGCTGCCCCCCTGACATCTCAGATGCTTAGGTAAGAGACGCCCTCTCCAAAGTAAAAAACACAGCATCAATGGGACCAGACAGTGTCCCGGGCTGCGTCCTACATGAACTCCAAGAAGAACTAAACCCAAACATAAAACTACTGTTCAATCTCAGCCTTACTACAGGATATGTACCTGAAGAGTGGCGTAGAGCAACAGTGGTCCCTCTCCACAAAGGTGGTGCCTCAACGGATCCTGGAAACTATCGCCCCATAAGCCTGACTAGCTTGGTCTGCAAAGCTATGGAAAGGATCATCATGGACCTCATAAATAAAGATATTGGAGACCTACAGACACTGGATCCTACCCAGTTCAGCTTTGTTAAGGGCAGATCCTGCCTCTTAAATCTGGTCAATTTCTTTGAGACAGTCACCAAGGCCATTGACGAGGGGAAGGTGGTATACACAGCCTACCTGGACCTCGCAAAAGCCTTCGATACAATACCCCACTCGGGCATTATAGATAAGCTCACCAGCTTAAATATAAACACCTATGTCACTAGATGGGTTGCAAACTGGCTCAAGGACAGAACCCACATGGTTAGAATTGCTGGAGCCATGTCAGACTCCAAACCAGTTACAAGTGGGACCTCTCTTGTTCGGTATATATTTCTCGGAGGTACAGGCCAACACGGAAGGACTGTGGCTGACCAAGTTCGCAGATGACTGCAAACTGGGCGCCATAATCGACTCTCCAGCCGACAAAAGCATCCTTCAAAAGGGCCTCATAGAAACAGACAACTGGTGCCAGAGCCATGGCCTCAAGCTAAACGCCAAAAAGTGTATAGTCATCCTCTTTGGCAAAAAAAAAGTGCCCACAAATTACCACATAGGTGGTAATCCATTAAGTACAGAAGAAGTAATTAGGGACCTGGGGACCCAAGTTGATAGCAATCTCTCATTTGACAACCATGTGGCCAAAGTGGTTAGAAAAACATTTTATATAGCCCACCTAATCATGAAGGGATTCACATCTAGATCACGGGAGGTCATCGTGCCTCTTTACTCATCCCTCATCAGGCCCATAATTGAGTACAATGCCCCTTTTGGGATGTACCTTACCAGACACCTGCAGCAACTGGAAAGAACCCAAAAGTACCTCACCAAGAGGATCAAAGGGCTCAAACAGATGCCATATGCTGCCCGTTAAAGAAACTCCAGCTTTACTCAGTGGCATACCGCCTGCTCAGAGGCGATCTGTGCCTGACGTATAAAGCCATGTCCATCCCGTAATTAATGGACATGCTGCACCTCAGAAAATCCAAATCCCATCGACCTACGTGCTCAAGAGACTTGAACCTCAGCACTGAAATAAATAGGACAAGCTGGAGGGACAGATTCATAACCCAGAGGCTCCCTTCACTCTGGAATAAAATCCCAGTCCAGGTTAGGCAGAGTCCCTCATTGACTCTCTTCAAGAGGAATCTTGATGAGTGGATGGGAGATCGTAGGTTTACCCCGGGTATCACTTCTGTGTCACTGTTAGACAGAGGCACAGTATACTAACCTCAAAAAAGGGAATAGCAAAATTAATTTAAAATGGGTGGCGAAAGCCAAACACACTCTGGCTAGGCTTATAAATGCCCTAGGGCAGATAGCCTAGTATGAACCTATGAACCTATAATGCAAGGAGATAGATCTGTTAATGAGTAGGGAGACGGGGTAGGTGATGACCTTGGATGCAATTTGGAGATATTGAGCTGAGAGATTGTCGGTAGCTAGGGTGGTAGGTTTGAGTTTAGCTAAGAGATTTTGAATGGTTGTAGTTGGAACTGGGTTAGAAGTGAAGGGGGAGGAGTTAGTCTGGTAGTTTAAGGGTTGATGTTGGGTCATGGGTGATATAGCACTTACCAGGTTCAGAACTGAAAAGGTAAAGTAGTTATTAAAACTAGAGGCTATGTGTGGATCAGTAGCTGTGATATCTGGGGGTGGTGTGGTGGCTTTTAGGGGAAATATATTAAAACAAAGTACAATAAGCTGCTTGCATAAGTGTGCGCACCCTTAAACTAATACTTTGTTTAAGCACCTTTTCATTTAATTACAACATTCAGTCTTCTTGGGTACACACCTGCCATCAATTAAAGAGGCTCTGATTAACTTCAAATAAAGTTCTGTTGTCCTAGTAGGATTTTCCTGACACTTAGTTGCCTGCTACAGCAAAAGCCATGGTTCGCAGAGAGCTTACAAAGCATCAAAGGGATCTCATTGTTGAAAGGTATTAGTCTGGAGAAGGGTACGAAAACATTTCCACAGCATTGGATATACCATGGAACACAGTGAAGACAGTCATCAAAAAGAGGAGAAAATATGGGACAACAATGACGTTGCAAAAAACTGGACGTCCCTCCAAAACTGATGAAAAGACAAGACGAAAACTGGTCAGGGAGGCTGCCAAGAGACCTACAGCAACACTGAAGGAGCTGCAGGAATTTTTGACAAGTACTGGTTGTGTACTACATATGACAACAATCTCCCATATTCTCCATATATCTGGGCTATGGGGTAGGGTTGCAAGATGGAAGCTTTTCTTACACAGAAAAGCATTCATTCCCAGCTAAAATTTGCAAAACAATACATCAAGTCTCCCAAAAGCATTTGGGAAAATGTGTTATGGTCTGATGAGACTAAGGTTGAACTTTTTGGCCACAATTCCAAAAGGTACTTTTGGCGCAAAAACAACACTTCACATCAACAAAAGAACAACATCCCCACGGTGAAGCATGGTGGTGGCAGTATCATGCTTTGGGGTTGCTTTTCTTCAGCTGGAACTGGGTCTTTAGTCAAGGTGGAAGGAACAGTTCCAAATAGCAGTCACTTTTGACCCAAAATGTTCAGGCATCTGCTAGAAAGCAGAAGATGAAGAGGAATTTCACCTTTCAGCACGACAACAATCCCAAGGATACATCCAAATCAACAAAAGAATGGCTTCACCAGAAGAAAATTAAAATTTTGGAATGGCCCAGCCAGAGCCCAGACCTAAATCCAACAGAAAATCTGTGGGGTGATCTGAAGAGGGCTGTGCACAAGAGATGCCCTTACAATCTGACAGATTTGGAGCACTTTTGCAAGGAAGAGTGGGCAAATATTGCCAAGTCAAGATGCACCATGCTGATAGACTCCTACCCAAGAAGAGTGAATGGTGTAATTAAATAAAAAGGTGCTTCAACAAAGTATTAGTTTAAGGGAGTGCACACTTTTGCAACCAGCTTATTGTATGTTTTTTATTTTTTATATTTTCCCCTAACAGATTTGTTTGTTTTTCAATTGAATTGTACAGATTATGGGTCACATTAAAGGTGGGAAAAGTTTTGAAATGATTTATTGTGGTTTCATTTTTTATATCAGAAAAAACTGGCATTTTAACAGGGGGGGAGTAAACCTTTTATATCCACTGTATATATACTTTTTATCAGGCAAGGGTGTGGTTTATTGTGCTGTAAAACAAACCTCTGGATTTACTATTCCTCCGTGCAGGACTAGCTTAGTCCTACACAGAGGCGGCCATTCAGGAGCACAATGGCAGCGAGCCATGCATAATAATGAGGCACTCTGCCTGAGCTCCTAGGCTTACATGGAGTGTGTAAGAGTGCAGGGGGCGTGTCTGAGAGCAAAGCTCTCAGAATATACATGCCCCTGCAATGAAGAACTGCAGAAAGGGGTATGGAATGTGCGAGACTGCTCATAGGTGACCGCATAGCCCCACCAACAGTCCCCCTCATGTATAATAGCAACAGTATACATACATAAAATGAAGAAACCCTTTATTTTTTATAAAAATCCGATTAAAGCTAACCGTAGCTACGCAGGTGTGCCCATTGCTTAGCTACGGTTAATGCAGCTTAAATGGCTGAAGAGGATAACAAGGAAGATATATGCAAATGAAGCAGCATAGCAATAGTGTAGTGGGCAGCGCATTCGCCTTACGTGCAGGCATTCCTGGTTTGAGTCCCCATTGCAGCACATTCCAAACCATGTCATAACTAATATTTATGTTGCAACCCACTAAATAACATATGTTCATGAACTGGAGTACTGCAGTAAATGCAATGTGAGGTGTCAGTGTCATAATGAATAAGGCACTAGTAAACAGGTTTAAGCACAAATAAGCAGTAGTAAACATATTTAAGCACTAGTAAGCGGGCTTAAGCCTGTTTGCATGGTGGTAAGCAATGCCTACACTGGTTAAGCAATTCTAAAGCTAACTCTCTGTTATCAGATGTAATGGCAGGTTAGCAGTGCTTACCATTGTGCAAACCCACTTAGAACTGCTCAAAAGTGCCTTAATCACTCTGTATCCAACGGCCCTTGTTCTGCCCATCAACAAAATAAACAACAATGCAGGTCTCGAACCCAGGACCCTATACACAATATGCACAATAGCTAACCACCAAGCCATCACAGAAGTACAGAAGAATGAGGTATCAGCAAAAATGTCCTCACCATACTAAAACCAAACTGAACCTGTGAAAGGAATTAGTATACAGTCATATGTTCCGTAACCCACTGGATAACATAAATATGTGAACTGGAGTACAGCAGTAAGCCCAGAAGTGAGATGTATTTGTAATAGAGTGTTGAAATCCCCAATAAAACACAAGGACCCATAGAGTGTACCCACACATTAATCATGGTTACCAGGCAGATATATAAGATGTAATGAAGAAGAAATCAATGCCAAAAATAAAAAAATAATGCAAAGTCTAATGTAAGCAATGCTAAGCATTGCACAGGCCAGCTTAGGCGGTGTAAGCAATGTGTAGGCCAGCTAACTCAATGTGCCCGGTGTTATACCCCTTTAATCAATGCCAACCTTCGTTAAGCAGGTTTGCTCATAGCTTACTCTTTTTAAAACCGTCCAATCACAGAAAAGTGCGGGAAATCAGCCCTACTTAAACAAAAAAGGCGAGAATACATCACATAACTGGTTGTAGCTTCCCCTTGCAGGCACTATGACATAAGGGGAGAAGGTGTGTGCTTTCGGGTGCAGTGATGGTGCATCCAGGATTCCAAGGTCATGCCAGGACTCCTTGTCAAAGACCATGATCAGAGCCTGCTGCAGAGCCAGTACCAGGGCTCCTAATATAAGGTGGAGGTCTGGGACCATCTCGCCTGTGACCTAACCAGTGCCACTGGCATACCCTGAGCTGGTGAGCAGGTCAGGCACCACTATGCCGACCTGAAGCGGTGTAAGGGGGACCTTTTGGAGTTGTGGATCCAAGTTGCTAGAGCATCAGAGGATGTTCCAGCCATGTGCAAGTATAACCCCAGTATGTGTGTAATAATTGCCAGTTCATGTATGGTTAAATATTCCTCTTATGTCTCCCACAGCTGCAATGGAGCGGGCCATGAACCAGGAGGCCCACATCAGTCGCCTGGCAAGGTTGTGACGTGAGGCAGGTCAGTAATACTCATGCATTTACTGTCATAGGAAATAAAAATAAAAGTAGTAGTAAATTAATTGCTTGTTTAAAACCTGTATTGTTCAAGGCAAGTACTGCATACACTAGAGAATTTGGCAGGAAGAGTCTCATATTGTTTGTAAGTCAATAAAAGTGTAATAGCCTGACAAAACAGGTCTAACTGCTGGACTGCATGTTTATATCCTGGTATCATATGGTAATGTAGATATGCAATCATGTAATAGTGCTGTAGTATTAAGCACTGTTACCCACACCATGCACCATAAATTGAATGTGTAGGAATGCCTGTATATGACAGGTGTAATCCCCAGAGGCCATTTAGTACAACACTGAGACACACAGACAGTAAACAGGGAAAATGCAGACAACAAAAACCTAATAGCACATAAAACTGAGATGTGAACTGTTGCATGTTAAGTTGTCAATCTCGCCTTCATTCTTGCTGGATGGGTTCGGAGCTGATCCTCGGCTCCGACTCGGCACTTGCTAAGCTTGAGAGTCACTTTTACCAGCTCGAGGCAGCCCCATATCCCATGATGCAAGGCGGTAAATACCCAGATCTCGTTTGCCGCTTCGCCGATGAGGTACTCCTTTTACCAGCTCTTGGTAAGTAATTTGTTATACAAATTTTAGTCACCCCATTCCTAATTTTTCTCTCATATATTAGTTTATCTGTCACTTTTAGATAGTTGTAGGGTCTCTAGCTCTAGTTTTACTGTTTCCCTAGTTGTTTTATTTAGTCAGGCCTTCAATCCCCTCCCATCCCTTCCTGTAAGGGTGTGTGTGTGTGGGTTTATTTTTTCCCCATTTTAAGTTAAATTTTCTGAATCTGGGACTGTGTGAGTTGTGTGTTGTGTGTGTACTCACTATGTCCAAAGAACAGAGGGTCTCAGGCTTCAAGAAGTGTGACTCGTGCTGTCAGAAGATGTCTCTGACAGACGGTCACACTTCTTGTATCTACTGCCTGGGACCTCTCCACCTGCAGGACTCCTGTGCTATTTGTCACTCTTTCAGCCAGAGAGTCCTGCAGGAAAGGAGAAATAAATTAATTTTGAGAGGACTTCTTAAACCGGAGGGCTCCCCGGCCAAGTCTGCTCGGGCAAGCCTCTAAGACCTCCAAGGCCCAGGCTTCTGCTTGAAGCCTGCCCTGGCCCCGACTCTTTGAGTCGAGACCGGCCCCGGCTGGAGCCGATCTTATTTTGACTAAATCTTCGGCACCGATGGCTATCGGTGCCGATACTTTAACTGCCACATTGGTGTTGGCTCCGACCGGCTCCGACCACCATGTGTCTATTTCGCATCGACGCCGGCTCCGATACCATTATTTCCTTGCCTGTATCAGCTCTGGCCAGAGCCGATACATCTTTGAACAGGCTTGGAGCCGATAAGTTGTCGGCTCCGTCTGGAACCGAGGGTTCTTCGGCTCCGATGGTTCCATCGAGGAAGCGGTCCAGGTCTCCCTCTTTGGAGCCGATACTGTCGGCTCCAACCTCTCCTCTTCTTTCAGAGCAGAGCCATCGGAGCCGATCATCTAGGTCTTCCAGGCTCTCAGACCATGATTTGGAGAGAGTGGTAAGCAGATTGTTAAAATCACAGGCACTAGCCCAAATGCTTCATAGTCCATCTCAACAGACGACTACTAGTCCACACCCTCTTCAAGTTCCTCCTTCGACTCTCCTCCAGAGCTCGGAGCCGGAGTCTATGGGAATAGTCACTGCTATGGCTGCGGGGCAGATACCACCCCTTTCTGCTCCTTCAGCTTCTACTCTTATCTCCTCCTCGAGACCTTCCTTGGAGGGATCCGGTGGTCGGGCTTCCCTGGTCTGCTCCGAGGGGGTGAGTGGCATCGGACCCTTGTCCGACCCTGCTCTTCCCCTCAGGGCTTCAGCCTTGGTGAGCTCGGCCCCGACATCTGCCTCGGAGCCTTCCCTTTCAGTGGGCCGAGTCCCTGTTTCTTGAGCGGGTCTCGGATCTCCTGGGAGGAGCCTTCAAGGTGATGAGGAGTGTGCTGGCCCCTGGGCTCAGTCAGCAGTCTATCCCCTTAGCTCCTCCCTCTACGGTGCCTGTAGATGTCTCTTCCCACTCTCTTGCTCCCGGACCGAGAGATCCACCACCTCAGGTTTCCCCACTGGGAAGAACCCCCTCTTCCGTGGATTCTCCTGATCCATCAGGAGATCCTCCACGTAAGAGGACCTGTAAGAGGAAGCACCTAGACTCCCCTGAGTCTACTACTTCAGATACCGACTTAGATGAGTCGGAGGGGTCCCCAAGATCCCCCTCTGAGGATGTCTCTTTTTCAGACATTCTAGAACTCCTAAAACAGAGGGGAAACTGGCCCTCCATTAATCCCTCCGATGATGAGTCGGTATACCTAGAGGCGTTTGGATCTTGACCCTCCACCTCCTGGGTGTCTCCGCCTTTCGACCCCCTCATGGAGGTGATAGCTCGGAAGGCGTGGGCATCTCCTGATTCCGTAGAACCAGTTCCCAGGAGGCCTTCTAAATTTATTACAGCCCCTTCCGAGAAACAATTTCTTACAAAAGGTGTCCCTGTTGATGCCATGGTGGTGGCGGCCGCCACCAAGAAGGAACTTGCAGATCCTTCCGTACCAGTCCATCCTCCTAACAAGGATTCTAGGACCATGGACAGGTATGGTAGCGGATGTTTTCCTCAGCGACCTTTGCAGTGCTCGCTGAATTATTTATGTCACTTCACCCGACTCCAAAGGGACATCCTTTAAGAATTTGGTGAAGTAGTACAGGGTACTACAGCTGCAGGGCTCAGGACAAGATTGCTTCTCAGCTAGGAATCCTTAACTCCATAACCAACTCCTCCATGCGGCTGATTTCGTATGCAGCAGATGGAGCGAGTAAGCTGCAGGGACAGGAGTGGCTCTTAGGCGTCAGTCCTGGATGTGGCTCTGTAATTTTGCAGATCCCTTTAAGGCGTCCTTCACAAACTCTCCTTCGATGGGTCAACATTGTTTGGTCCTCAGGTGAAGGATCGTTGACCAGGTGTGAGCAAGACGGCAAGACTCTTTCTGCAGGAGTCTGTTTTTCCACCCTTCTAGGCCTTACCTAAAGGACAGAAAGGGGAAAGATGGTTCCGTAAATCTCAGGGAGTCACGCCCGGACACACATGGTCAGTTTACCCTAGAGGCAGAGGGGTAATAATAGATGCCACCCTAGGGCAGAGGGGTCCCCCAGAACCAGGGCAGCAGAGAGCTCTCTCTGACAAGCCCTTCCAGCATCCTTGAGGTGTTGCCCGACTGTCCATCCTTGGAGGCAGTCGGGGGAAGATTATCGCTGTACCCAGAAGCCTGGCTTTCCCTTTCACAAGACAAATGGGTACAGTCGATCATATCCGAGGGTTACAAGATTCCTTTGAGGAAAGTCCTTCACTCACAAAATTCCCTTCCAGATGTTCCACCCGGTCTAAGGGAAATCGCAAAATTAGAAGTATCAAAGCTTCTACAAAAAAGGGCCATTCAGCCAGTTCTAACAGACCATTCAGAGCCCGGAATCTATTCAAGGTTCTTTTTGGTTCCCAAAAAGACGGGAGATTGGAGACCAATATTGGACCTCAGCAGACCCAACAAGTCTGTGAAAAAGACAAGATTTCGGATGGTCACACTTCAGTCGATTTTGCCCTTCTTGGGCAAAGACAACTGGATGTGCTCAATAGACCTTCAGGATGTGTACTATCACATAAAAATCCACAGATGCTCCAGAAGGTTTCTCCGCTTTCGGCTGGGGTCCAGTCATTTTCAATTCAGAGCCCTGCCCTTTGGTCTCACTACAGCCCCAGAGTGTTCACCAAATGCATGGCAGTGGTCACGGCTCACCTGAGATCAAAGGATTCCAGGTGTTTTCGTATCTCGACGACTGGCTCCTCTCAGCCACCACCAGGCATCGACTTCTCAAGCCAGAGATTACACCCTAAATCTCTGCACTCAATTAGAATTTCGATCAACTACGAAAAATCCTCCTTATTGCCCTGCCAGTCTATTACTTTAATAGGCGCAAATTTAGTCACTGTTCGGGTGTCTGCAAACCTCACAAGC
Source organism: Protopterus annectens (assembly GCF_019279795.1). Lineage (NCBI taxonomy): Eukaryota > Metazoa > Chordata > Ceratodontiformes > Protopteridae > Protopterus > Protopterus annectens. Next base: position 1,171,895,803 of record NC_056726.1, on the reverse strand, counting down.
CAGAGAATCCTAGATATCCAAAACCATGCGGATCATCCTTGCCAGCAAAAGGTGCAAGCCAGACTGGTCCTAAAAGTATTGGGCCTCATGGCAGCTGCCTTTACTCTTCTTCCTTTGGCCCGTTTTTACATGCGTCTCCTTCAATGGATGTTGTTCACCCAGTGGTCCTTCCAACAGCTTCCCATGCATCACCAGATTCTGGTGACAGAAACTTGCAAAAACCACCTATCCTGGTGGATTTCTTCTCCCAGGTCCATCAGGGCAGACCCTTTGTTTCCCGCCCGGTAGCCACAGTCCCTGATCGGGTGGGGGTCATTATCAGGGCAGGATGGTTCATGGGACGTGGCAACCGTTTGAATACCACCTGCACATAAATGTCCTAGAGATGAGAGCAGTGCTTTTAACGTTGCAAGCCCTCAACGACTTTCTTCCTTGGGAACAATGGACAACATGTCCGTAGTGTGGTACATCAACAAGCAGGGCGGGACCAAGTCCTACCCCTTGTGTCGAGAGGCTCTCAGACTTTGGCAATGGGCGATCTCCTCTCATCGGTTTCTGGTAGCAACGCATATCCCTGGGAAAACCAACATTTTAGCGGACAGATTGAGCAGAGCTATACTCATGCCTCACAGTGGTCTCTCAAACAATCTATAGTGGAGGAGATTTTTCAAGTGGGGCCGCCCATGTTGCGATCTTTTGCTACTCCCCAAAACAGCAAATGCCCAGCCTTCTTCTCTCTTCCCACTTGGCCATCCCCAGAGACGCTCTTACCCAAGATTGGCCCCAGGGACTTCTTTATGCCTTTCCTCCTTTCCATTGATACCACAGGTACTCCAGAAAGCTACCGTTTGAGAGCCAAAATGGTTCTCATTGCCCGTATTAGCCTGGACAAATTTGGTTTCCGTTCTTTCATCATCATCTTTTGGTGCAGCCGTGGCATCTGGACCCAGTGCCAGATCTTCTGATCCACCAATCGGGTCAGCTGCATCGGTCCATTCCTTCTCTCAACCTCACAGCTTGGTTGCTCCACTTCCTTCCTTAGCCAGGCTTCCTATGATCTCTAACCCTGTTAGGGATATATCATAGTGGCTTCCCTTAAATCCTCTACTAGAAGGATTTACTCTAGCAAGTGGAAACGTTTCTCCCTTTGTGCGAAATCAAGGAACATAGATCCCTTTACTGCCCCTGTTCATGCAGTTTTGGATTTTCTAGCGGAAATATTTCACTCGGGTTCTTCATCTTCCACGGTCAAAGTTCAGTTGGCTGCAATCTCGAACTTTCATGTCGGGTTTGCAGATCACAACATTATGTCCCACAAGCTTTGTAGAGCTTTTCTGAAAGGAGTTTTTCTCCTCAAACCTCCTGTCAGGAGTCCTCCTCCTCAATGGGACCTAAATCTAGTGCTGACATCCTTAATTCTTCCTCCTTTTGAGCCAGCTGCTTCATGCTCACTAAAGTTTCTTTCGTGGAAGACACTCTTTCTTGTCGCTATTACCTCGGCTAGGAGAGTGTCAGAACTTCATGCCCTCTCTGTTCGTCCTCCATATTTGGTCTTCCACAAGGACAGAGTATCCTTGAGAACTAATCCATCCTTTTTGCCCAAGGTTGCTTCAAAAACAAATTTAAACCAATCCATTGATCTCTCTGTATTTTTTCCTAATTATTCCAACAGATCGGAACAAAAATTACATTATCTTGATGTTCACCGCCAACTCAGATATTATTTGGACAGAACAAAACAATTCAGGAAGTCTGATCAGCTCTTTCTTTCTTATGCTGAAAATAAGAAAGGCCTCCCTGTTTCCAAAGTGACCTTGTCTCGATGGCTATCTTCCACCATTTCTGACATTTATCAACTTAGGGGCAAACAGCTGTGCTCAAAACCAAAGGCACATTCCACTAGAGGCCTACCCACTTCTACAGCCTTTCAGGCTAGGCTACCCTTAGATACTATTTGTGCAGCAGCCACTTGGGCCACTCCTCATACCTTTGTGTCTCATTACAAATTGAATTTGGCCTCCAGGGATAGAGCCAGTTTTGGTTCCACGGTTCTCAAGAGTCTGTTCCATTGAGCCACCCAGGATAGAGGCGCTAGGGACGTGGTCCCATCCAGCAAGAATGAAGGCGAGATTGACAACTTAACATTTAGAAGTTATGTACCTACCATAACGTTCCATGTTAGTTGTCTTCTCTCGCCTTCTTTCTTCCTCCCTCCTGCCGCCTTGCCTGGACAGACCTTGATCTCCCTTGGCTCTGGAAGATTTTGTTTCTTTGGGCACCAGTTAGTTCTAGTTTTAGTTATCTGGTTTCCCCTTACAGCCTTTTTAGGCTTATTGCTCTTCTTTCCTTAGTGGAAAGTTTTTATGCTAGGTAGTTTTCAATCTAGGTACCAAATGAGATCTGGGTATTTACCGCCTTGCATCATGGGATATGGGGCTGCCTCGAGCTGGTAAAAGTGACTCTCGAGCTTAGCAAGTGCCGAGTCGGAGCAGAGGATCGGCTCTGAACCCATCCAGCAAGAAAGAAGGCGAGAGAAGACAACTAACATGGAACGTTATGGTAGGTACATAACTTCTAATTTTTTAGCACATAGCCACGGTTCGAATCCTGCCAGCAGTAGTAGTCTGCATACAGAATCATACACCACAACTGTACAGATATGTTCAGAATGTCTATTAAAGTGGCCCATATCTGTTGCCTATCAACCTGCCCCCCTGGAAAATCAGTGGATGATCCCAAACATATAGGCAGCAAACAGGATATACAACTGATTGGCACACAGCTATGAGAACAAAGCTGGCACACTAGCAACTCCCCAATACCTTATGTGATTAAGAAGCCATGTATATCCCATTTACACCCCAACTTGTCAAGCTGTGGTCAGAGTGTGTACAGTAACAGAGTGAGATGTATGTGCATAATAGTAATGTGGAATCTGGTACTGTGTGTGGGAACATGGTAGTGCTAATAAACATTTTTCCCACAGGTTTGTCAGATACCAACACTGTGCCCAGAAATACAAGCATGATATGCAGTTGCTCTGAATAATGAGAGATTACACATCACTGTCACCCACACTGTCCTACAACATATAACTGTCTGGAAAATCTGTATATGAGTGTTGTAATACAAGGTCAGAATGCAAAAGCACAGGGGATTAATATGACAGAAAGTAGATAGGCGATATACAGCAATATCAATATAGCAGACACAACTGTGATGGACAGTGTTTAAGTTGTAGCAAACACAGTCATGGTCTGAATCCTGGGAGTGGAATTAGGATGCATACAGATTCATAGCCCACAACTGTACAGATGAGGCCAGAATGTCCAGTATATGTGCCCATATCTGCTGCCTGTCCCCCTGGTATGTCGGTGGGATGATCTCAGATGTTTAGCCAGCAAACAGAGAATACAAGTGATTGTCAAATATCATGAGAACACACCTGTCACTGTAGCAGTCCCCGAAACTGTTAGGAGAGTAATATTTCAAGTATGTCCTATCTACACTCCCATGTTGTCAAGCTGTGACCAGAGTGTGTACTGTAACAGAGTGAGATGTATGTGCATAATACTAATGTGTAATCCGGAACTCTGTGTGGCAGCAGTCAGGTAGTGCAAACAAACATTGCTCCCACAAGTACGTTGGATATGAACACTGTGCTGAGAAATACAGACCATTATAACCTGTAGTGGTACTGTTCACTCTGGTATTGTATGGAATTGTGAGTGTTGCAGTTTATCTGAATAATAAAGTATCACTGGTCACTGTCACCCACACTGTGCTACATAATATAACAGTGTAGGAAAGCATGTATATGTGTGTGTGTCAGGTCACTAAAGGTGGAAGAGGGCAATATTCTAGATATATCCAGGCACACCAGCTTGTGGTCAACACATGGCCAGCGTCTGTGCAGAAAGAGTTGGATAGCTATGCGCAAAACTTCAACCTGGAATCTGGGAGTATGTGTAGAAACAGCTAGTTAGTGTTAACAAACATTCCCTCCACAAATATACCAGGTAAGATGTGTATACTGCAGGTAAAACTGGTTCATGTGTAATGATGATGACAGCCATATCACTGTCCAAACTAAGGCTATAGGGTAGTGTAGTAAGACTTGTAAAGTAAAGATAACAGCACCGACTAGGAAAGTAATGCGGACTACAGGAATATACTAGTTGTTATTTGACATCTATCTCCCCCCCACTATATCTCCAACAATAATCAACATATCCACCCCAACTGGTATGTAATGACTCTGATAATGTCCAATTGTTTGATAAATATTCTCATGGTTCCCATGCATGTACTATACTGAATTATTCCAACTATGGTGGCATGGTGCCATCAATGTACCTACATGCTGTACTTATCACCACTGTGGTCCCATATATGCATGTGTTCTGTTTGCTATACAACTGTTCTGTATCTGGTGTCTGGGTTAATGGGAATATCTATGCATGCTGTTATACCTAACCCTGGAATGTGTTGACTATTACTAACCCACATATGATGATGAAATCTAAACACTATAGCACGCTTGGGAAGGCTGGTCCTAGCGGACCCACCTGTCCCACCTCAGCTGGCCATGGCACCAGGCACCAGCATGTCTGGGGCCAAACCCCGGACCTCTCTGTCCATTGGTCCTGCACCTCCTTAAGGTGGAACTGCCTCAGGAGATGGGGCTCACCACCCCCTGGGAGTGGGTGCAGACAGGCACCTGTCACCCATTCCCAGGTTGGGGTCATGGTGTGTAGAGAGATTGACCAGCAGTTTGGTGATCTTCTACACCAGCTCAAGGGCCACGTGTCATGATTAGAGAGTCAGCCTGGCTCTGCAACTCAGCCCCCAGCACAGCCAACTTCGGGACTGTGAAGGTGCAGTGGTGACTGCCCATGGATGGGGACCGCAGAGCCACTGTTACCACTAGGGGGCTTGTGGGCTTCCGATATCCCAACACCCCTCCCCATCAAGGTGTTCACCACCCACATGTATCATATAACACCCCTGTATGTATCTTGTTTGTCTTGTCTGTTAACCTACTCAACCTACCTCCCTGAATATACCTACTACCCCTCCCTAACATCCCACTCTCACCTGAAAAAAAAAAAGGGCAATCTGTTCCCAAAAAAAATCTTGCCCCATACATAGCTGTCCTGGACACGTAATCCAGTCCAATTGGCATCACAACTTATAATTGTTTCCTCACTCCTCTCCAAGGGGTTTGAATGTCCAAATCTACCTCCAAATTCAGTGTATATGCACAGCTGTTGCTGTAGAAGAAATAGGCAGCTATGGACCTTCCCTACATCCTTCCTGCACATCCCTGGCTATTTTCCCTACTGTCTTTCCCTCTTTGTGCCCTTTTTTTCATCACTTTCCTATCAAGCCCTTTTTCTTTTCTTTTAAAGAAATTAGCACGGGGGTAACCGGGAGTAAGCACTTTTAAGCAGCAGTAAGTGGGTTTAAGCCTGTTTGCGCAGGGGTAAACAATACCTACACAGGTTAGGCACTTCAAAAGCTAACAGAGTATAGGAAACTGCAACCAGAAGTTAGCAGTGCTTACCACTGCATAAACCCACGCAAACCCACTTACAACTGCTTTAAAGTGCCTTAATCACTCTGTATCCAACAGCCCAAACAAAGTGATTTACCACTAAGCCATGCCAGATATCATCCAGCCCAGTCATGCAACAGTAAAGAGAATATATATATATATATATATATATATATATATATATATATATATATATATATATATATATATAAACATATATACATGGAAATGCCTACATCGACACATATATATGTCTACACCTATATGTCTACATATGCACAGCAAGTTACATATATGTAAGCAGATATATATCTATATAGGTATATACAGACATAGTTATATATATGTAAGCAGATATATATATATATATATATATATATATATATATAGGTATATATGGCCATACATCTGTAGATAATAATGGTAGATTAACTAAAACATATATGTCCACATGCACCGTTAATGGGAGTTGATAGGACCCAAACAATATACGTCTTGTACGAATAGATATACCCCCCCACAGCCAAACACGTCCACCCTGCAATACACTACCAAGTGTTGCAGATCCCATAACCCAGACCTGACACTACATGGGCACACGATGTCATATTATATATATATATATATATATATATATATATATATATATATATATATATATATATATGTATGTATATATATATATATATATATATATATATATACATATATATCTATATAGATATACATGTGACTACACATACACACGCAGAGATATGTACAGTAACATACATATGTAGAAGGTGCACACAATATGGAACAGCCACTATGCCTACAGTTAACACCTAAACAATTGGACACTGTATGGGCCACCCATACAAATGACAATCATTCCCTGCAACATACACCCACAGAGAGGTCATAGGATAAAACACCACACACAGGTTTGCAGAAATGGAAATCCTTTATTTGTGTACTATCACAGTTTTTTATGCCATGTCATATAACTGTTCAGACACTGACATCCATATGAACAGAGTAATGTAACTGTGAAACAGTTATACTAACACAGTAGTCGGGAAAGGTTCACAACTGTTCCTGTCCAGGCCAAGCCCTTCAAATTGTACAATAATAAAGACAGACTGGGCCACAGGATACCAAACAATCAACAGTAAGTAATGTAGGTGTATAGTCCAGCAGCTTCTATCTACAATCTGTACAAAATAACTAGATGGTAAAGATTTCAGTTGACCAAATGGGATGTAACTGTTATGTAACACGGCATAACTGACACCATCACAAACACACTGAGAAACAGAACAGTCTGTACGGCAGGAGGCAGTAGGCCTGCATTAACCCAATTTATGTAAGTAATGTAAATATAGGTAAATTGTATGGTACTGTACATCCAGATACCTTAAGGCAGCTCACCCCTGATACCCCCACATTTTGTAACAGCCTAGGTTATTTATGGTGCATCCACCCCCCCCACCAGACTCAATAATACAGGGCCATATACCACTTTTACATACACTGGCCTCTGGAGTGCATAAGGGCACACATGTTTGTGTAGGTGAAGCCCACACATATATGGCCCCAGCCCTACCGTATGTGTGGGGGATACAACACCAGTGGACTGATGGCAGCAATGGCAAAGTGATATACTGACAGCCCAATACAGAACAACCCCTGACAGCATGTCATATGTGCAAAGCTTGGTATGCAGGTGGAGGACAGAGGCTGGAACACAGGCCCATATGTGGAAAACTATTACCATACACTAAGCAAGTCGCTGGTATTACAAGATGGTCTGCAACATACCCTTAGTCAGGGAATTGAGGTTAGAAACATAAATGGATGTAGCCATGTACTGATAGCACTCAACACACACACACTGCCAGTGAAATATCTGACACACAACCTGTGTGGTGGACAGACATAACATGATAGGCATACCTCAGGCCACCAAGGGGATAGGCCCACAGTTGAGAGCTATACAGACAGACTGCATTCCAAGGTAAACTAGTATGTACACACACACCCTGTAACACCAGTACTATACAAAGCATAACACAATTCTACTCATACTCTGTCTGCAGTTCTGGAACCTCCTACAAATATGTAGCTGGCCTGAGTGTGCCAGTTCTCCTGTAAGAGGTATTGCTACCTGCTGTCTGTAACACTGACGCCCACACACAGGAGGATGCCCATCACACATGAAAGGTAAAGGGACCACGCCCACATGATGTAGGGATTTATAGTACGTGGTTGCCATGACAGTGGTAATTGGAAGTACTACACAGCAAGCTGCACCCTTAGTGCAAAACATGTGGACCAAGCCTGACTATATGGATGTTAACAGCCATGTAGATGGGTATAACACGTAATGACTGGTATAGATTTGCCCCCATAGGTTATGCATTCACATACCCCTGTCTGTCCTGACAGATAATAACCGCTGGTACAGAGGTGCCATGGCCACATACTGCCCACTAGATATTGACACACATCTGTACAGCATCCCACTGCTCTGTCTGACATAAAAGACTGTTAAGGGAGGCCCGGCAGCAGTACATTTGGCAAGTATCTGGACATGACATCTCATTGGGTAAGTACACTAAGCTGCTAGGCATGTAACAAAGCACTGTGCAGGTTACAGGCAGACTGGCTCAACACTGGCCTACATCTCCTATGGGGGAATGCACATGTACCTGCATATATAGCAGGCTCTACAGGCATGTCACAGCACATGGTAAGATACACCTGTGTGAAAGTGCATAGCCACAACCAATGTGAACACAGTCACAGCCACATATGGTAAGCTAGCATATTATTACAGTATATGGTCTGTCTGTTCAACACCATCCTCATATGTGCCACTCACACACCAACCCTACATATACTGGGCCACTACATAGTGTGGTCTGATGCCTGTCTGTGATTTGGGACATATGTGTTTATGGCGCTACAAACATGTAAGCCAATATGGTCACATACAATGTTGCAGCATGTAACATCAGACAGGACGGGACCAAGAACAATGACATCTACCACAGTCTATACACAGGCCAAAGTACATATTAACAATACACACACTGTCGACATTTACCATAAGTACACAGACCTCAGTACTGTGCACACATCCACAGAATATCCAGGTTATGTCATCAAATATAACCCTTACTGTACATAATGTGTAGCAGTCTGATATCTCACTGGCTTGTTATCAGATATGATGACACTAATTATGGTGTACAGCACATATGCACCTCTTAATGCATGACATATGTACAAAGGTTGACAGAGTTGTGGCTGGAAGCACATACACAGGGCCAATATTGACATGTTGCTGTGATAACCTCATACATTTACTGTTGTTACAGGGTTTGTTGCAACATATGTCCTATGAGTGTATGACGTCGGTAACTGTCATGGCTTTCACCATCTACAGACTGCAATCTCCTTCTGCAGTTCACAGACAGATGCTCCATGGGTAACACATGAAACCAAAGGCACCATACACTGCCCAGTCTGAGGATGACCCTACGGATGGGGATTCCTCATAAACATAGCACTAACATGGCAGGTATTAAAACATGTAGGACAGCCATATCCACACACACACTGTTAAACCAACATTACTCCAAATGCAGTATAGCAGCACTTACAGTCTGTAGTCAGGTCAGGCACATCCCCCTCCTGTGTGTTGCCCTGTTTCCACAGTGTATGTTGTTAGAGTTAAATCCCCAATCCATCTGAGATTCTGTTTGCCAAAGAACAGATTGAATTCCTGCTCACAGTGAATGAAAAGGCCCAACACCAACATGATGTTCCTAGATATTGGAGTATGTTTCCTTGCAATTGGCTATGGGAATGTTACCACAGCTGTTCCACTTGCAATCAGCTAGAGGAGGACTGCAATTCATGCAGAGGCCATCAGCTGATCATAAGCATCACTTAAAATACACATGCTGCTGCCTAAGAAAAGCAGGTTTAGGTCTCCACATCCACCAGAGAGGGAGTGAGAGAGGCAAACCGAGGCAAAGACAAGTCAGGGAGGGGTGAGAGAGTAAAACTTAAGCATGTTTGTGTCGCACACGGTATCAAACCCCTGATGACTATGTAGTGCTATCACATTTCTATGAAGTTATTGGATGCACCACATAGGTTACATATTGTGGAGCCCTCAGAACGTATATGTGATGGTGAGTGACATCTGCAACAGGGATATGGTAGCTATACGGTAGGTGTAGTACACGTGCCTGTCCGCATGAACAGGTGCCAGCATCAACACAGCCACATTCTCACAGGGAAGCACACACACACACTTAGCAGGGCCAGGAATACAACTCGTCACTAGTGAAATTGCCACAACGCATTACTGTGCAGATATCACATGCACCACAGGGGTCATATGGAGGTTATATGGGACAAAGGGTATGGGGAGGTGTCTGACATCAGACAGCATGCTTCAGTATGCCGGTGGGGGTTGTAGTGAGTGTGAATGTGAAAATATGCATCAGACACACACACACACACACACACACACACACACACACACACACACACACACACACACACACACACACACAGTGCCAGTACTGACATGCATGGGTGCATTGATTTACGGGTGTGTAGTGGCCAACTGTGCTAGATGGCTATACAAGGCTAGGTGATGGGTATACCTTGGCATCAGGCCACATGACAATGGTCTGCATTGTGGCTCAGGGGTGTAGTTTCTGGATTTACCCACACAGGTGGGTATTGTATTCACCATCCAGTCACCTGGGTGAGTATTGCATGTGGCCAATGCTGTGTATTGCTTGCCATGTATGTGTTCCTTAGTCCATGACATGGATGGTATCTGTGATGTGCACACCTCCCACATGTATGTACAGTGACATGTGGAATTGTACCTGCGGTGTCTGGCCCATGTTGTGTGCACAGATTATCATCAGATGTGCCAGTCCTGACCTCATGTGGTGGGAACTGGTAATGGACAGCAGGTTTACCCTGCTCCTACATTGATAACATGCTAATGACATTCCCTGGTGTCAGTGGCATCTATCCATACAGGGCATGTTTTCAGGCATGGTATGTCCTTTGTGGGTCACATTTGATGGTACCACATGTGTTGCAGGTATCCAGTGGGGAGCATGGGGAAGGTGCACTGTCTGCATGTATGTGCCTATTGGACAGATAGACAGGGTGCCATGCCCTCTGTAGGCCACTGCAATCCCTCCATAGTCACTATCAGTGGGCAATATGCAGTGTACTACGAACATAGTGGCTGTTGCCTAGGCAAGTGTGTGTGTGTGTGTGTGTGTGTGTGTGTGTGTGTGTGTGTGTGTGTGTGTGTGTATGTATGTATGAGACATGGGTTGACAGTGTTCTCTGGGTAATACTAGGGTTGCTAACTTTGTTTGCCTGGCCTTGATATCACATGTATGGGTATGGATTTGCACCCCAGCCTCTTGGTTATTTGACATCTGTTATCCCTGTACAGAGGACATTGTGATATATACTAGGGCCACCATATACAAAATTAGCAAAACACATTCCACATAGGGCCCAGTTGTTACACACTCGCAACCACCTCAACATAGGATACGAGTTACAAGCACAGACGCACACACACCTGTTATGTCTGGGATTAGAACTCCTACCTATCTAGTTTATTACACTACAGCAGTACGCAGTTATTGTACATGCCACAGAGATTACTGGACTACTCCTTTCCCAAAGGTGTATTTCACATTGGATGACATCAGCAGGATTGCCAAAGTAGGGCATTTGAATTGCAGTGAGTGTGGCTAGGCTAAAATGCATTGCTCTCTACACCAAAATTGACACACACAAAACATCCACAACCGACATGTGTGGATATAGAACTCCTAACAGAGGTCTATATCACACTACTGCATGAAGCTGTTATAGGACACACCACGGGGAATACTGAAGTACTCCTTCCCCAAAGGTGTATTTCACAAGGAATGACATCAGCAGGATTGCCAAAGTAAGGCATTTGAATTGTACTGAGTGTGGCTAGGCTAAAATGCATTGCTCCCTACACAGACATTGAAACACACACAAAACATCCACAACTGACATGTGTGGGTATAAAACCCCTAACAGGTGGGCTATATCACACTACAGCATGAAGCTGTTATAGGATGCACCACAGGGATTACTGGAATACTCTTTCCCCAAAGGTGTATATCACATTGGATGACATCAGCAGGATTGCCAAAGTAGGGCATTTGAATTGTAGTGAGTGTGGCTAGGCTAAAATGCATTGCTCCCTACACAGACATTGAAACACACACAAAACATCCACAACCAAAATGTGTGGGTTTAGAACTCCTAACAGATGTCTATATCACACTACAGCACAAAGCTGTCATAGGATGCAGCACAGGGATTACTGGAGAACTCCTTCCCAAACGGTGTATTTCACATTAGATGACATCAGCAGGCTTGCCAAAGTAGGGCATTCAAATTGTAGTGAGTGTGGTTAGGCTAAAATGCATTGCTCCCTACACAGACATTGAAACACACACAAAACATCCACAACTGACATGTGTGGGTATAAACCCACTAATAGAGGTCTATATCACACTACAGCAGGAAGCTGTTATAGGATGCACCACGGAGATTACTGGAGACCTCCTTCCCCAAAGGTGTATTTCACAGTGACTGACATCAGCAGGAATGCCAAAGTAGGGCATTTGAAATGTACTGAGTGTGACTAGCCTAAAATGCATTGCTCCCTACACAGACATTGCAACACACACAAGACATCCAGAACTGCCATGGTTGGTAATAGAACCCTACCAGAATTCTATATCACACTACAGCAGTTATGGTATCTGCTGCAGAGAGTACTGGGCTACATCCTTCCCAGAGGTGTATTTCTGGGTGGATGACATCAGCAGCCTTACCAAAGTAGAGCATTCGAATTGTATGGAGTGTGACTACCCTAAAAAGCATTGCCCTCTACACAGACAGACAGACACACACTTGCTATGTCTGGGATTAGAACTCCTACCTAACTAATTGATCATACTACAGCAGTACACAGTTACGGGATGTGCTACTGGACTACACCCTTCCCAGAGGTGTATTTCTAGGTGGATGACATCAGCAGCCTTGCCAAAGAAGAACATTTGAATTGTAGGGAGTGTGACTACCGTAAAAAGCATTGCTCTCTACATAGACACACACACACACAAACACTTGCCGAATCTGGGATGAGAACTCCTATCTAACCAGTTTATCATACTACAGCAGTACACAGTTATAGGACATGCTGCAGAGATTACTGGGCTACAAACTTCCTCACCTACTCCGAGGTGATCTCTGCCTAACATATAAAACTATGTCAAACCCAGAGCTGTTGGACATGCTACACCTAAAGAAATCCCAATCTCTCTGAGCTACATGCTTTAGGGACCTAAACCCTGTCACCACAATAAACAGGACATGCTGGAGGGATAGATTCCTGTCCCAGAGACTTCCCATACTGTGGAACAGGCTACCCATCTATGTCAAGCAAAGTTCTTCATTAGCACTCTTCAAGAAAAACCTTGATGCGTGGATGGGAAATTGGAAATACACCAACTGATCACTTCTGTGTCTCTGCTCGACAGTGGCACAGGAAAATAACTTTCTTGGGTAGCGTAAGCCAGGGAACCTCGTTGGCTAGGCTTACATAGGCCCTTGAGCCAATAGTCTAGTACCTACCTATGAACCTACTCCATTTGGCAATTGGTAGGTTGATTGACTTACCTTGTGGGTGTGCCAGAATTGTGGATGGTGCTGGAGGGCTGCCTATGTCAGATGCACATAGTACACTCCCTATACATGGTTGAGCACAGGTATTGTCATGTTTGACATCCCTTTTACTGTATGTGCGAGTCAGAGAGAGGTGTTATTCCCTGGGTCCCTACTGTGTCAATGTATGTGCTATGTGTTGTCTCTTTGCCGAGGCCTCAGCATACTGGGCACACCTCCATCTGCCTATTGGGGCAGGCTCAGGTTGTTCCTCCTCTGAGTCACTCTGTGCCTATGCAGACCTTGGCATTAGTGGGGGGCTGTGTGGCCCTGCCCAGTGCTGTTCTTGCTGCAGCTGTTTCCACAGGATCATATTATGTAGCATGGCACATGCCATAACAATCTGGGTACATGTAGCTGGTGAGTACTGCAAGGCTCCACAGGATGTGTCCAGGCACCGGAACCATGACCTGAGCATCCCAAACACATGCTCTATTATAAGTCTGGTCTGTGTGTGTGCCTCATTATGTCATTCTTGTTCAGGTGTGTGTGCATTTCTGATGGGTGTCATCAGCCATGGCTCCAGTGTGTAAACAGCATTCCCCGCAAGGTGACCATAGGGGATGTCCCCATTGGCAAATCTCTGGTACAGCTGCTTCAGATACCAAATGTGGGAATTGTGATAGCTTCCAGGGCAGCCAGCACACACATTCATTATAATGCCCTGGCATCACAGACGACCTGGCAGTTGATGGAGGGGATGCCCTTGTAGTTGATTTAGGCCCTACCCTGATTACTGAGTGGTGCTTTTATGCATATGTGCGTGCAGTCTATAGCACTGACTACCTCAGGGTATTCTGCTATTTGGTGGTAGAGATGCATATTGCTGGCCATCACCTCACAGGTGTTGAGGAAATATACATGCTCACTGGCATGTGCTGACATGGCATCCAGGAGCTGGTGGAATACTTTGGATGCTGATGCTTGTGAGGTCCCCATGATATCCCCAGTTGAGCTTTAGGAGGTACCTGTGGCTAGTATTCCTAGGCCTACACATACCTTGGTATCCACTAGGATGGGTTCCCCTCGGAAAGTTTGGTGTGTCAGGCGTGGCCGGCACAGCTCATCAATTTGCTGTAGGAGGTCTCTGTCCACCCTATAGTGCTCCACTATCTCCAGCTCATGTAGCCCCTGGTAGGTTACCCTGGGTCTGTACACTCTTCTCCATCTCCTCACTGTGGGTTGGTTGACAGCATTCACATCCTCACCACCCTCAGCCTCTTCCAGAAGTTGTTGTATGATAGCTATTGCAGCCCCTATCATTTTGCTGTTTTGTGTGTTAAAAGTTCCCCGCTTGTTTGCACCAGTGGTGTAGAGTGTGGGTAAATCCAGAGGGGAAGGTGTTTGCATAGTTTATAGTAATGTTCTGGGCTGGGCTGTTCTGCTGCCTGTGTAATTGGCTGATTCTGATACATTTCACTTGTCAGCTATGCTATTTCTCATTGATTACCTTCCTGCTGCTGTTTTCCCTTCACTTTGCCTTCCTGTTTAAGCCCAGGGGCACCCTGCACAAACAGAGTGCTCAAATGTGCACAGTGCTGCTATTTCCTGGTTTAACTTTTTTTTCTTCCTTTAAAACCTGGTGCATGGTGCGCACACCTGCTTAGGCAATGGAAAGAGTGCTAGGCAGATTCAGACACACACCCTAGCTTAGCTGTGCTAAGCTAGGAGCAAACCTGAGCCACAGGGCTCCAATCCACTTATAGTATGCCTGACACCCCCCCATGATGTCACCTAACTCCTAGGCTTGTACCAAGCTATTCCTACTCTTACACTGTTGGGACCTGGCTAGCATGCTGGGGAAATCTGGGCTTCACTATCATTTCCCTCATTTGCATAGGATTGCCTGCTAATGCATAGTTACATGTCTCACACTGAGCCTCCCCCCTTAGCAACCACTACTTACTGGCCATGTTGTCTTCTGCCTGCCATTGAATTGCATGGCCGTATAAGTGATTTTAGTTAGAATGCTTAATTTAGGTTTATTTTGTTATTTCCTCCCAGATCTCGTTTGCACGCCACTGCCCTACGCTTAAACAGCTGAGATTGGCTAAAAAAAATAAAAGTTGATATTTTTATTTTTTTGGCTGTTTGCAATGCCAATGGCCTTATACTTGGCCATTGGCATGCTTCCTAACTGAAATGCAGCCTTTATTTGGAGCTGCCACATCTCTGGCAGATTGCACTAGTCCTGCACGGCTGGTTGCATGCTTCCTGGATCACAAATTCACCTGATTTGCATGGATTACTCCTGCAAATGGGGTGATTTGCATACAGGGGCTTAGTTTGTGAAGGGACTACTGCAGGAATGCTTGTGCACGCCCCTGCAGGCTGTTCCTGGATCACATGGCAGACATATTGCCTCCTAGAGCTCCTGCACTGATCTTGCACGCAGAGTGTTATTGGTATACATGTTAAAGTCACATCCCTTTCCACATCAGTGTAGCATTTGAGCTGGTTCTGCTCTGCTTAGTAGCTGTCATAATAATATAACCCTTATGTGCTTTAAATAAAATTAATAATGATGTGGTACCTCTTATTTAATCATATTATTAAGTCTGTGATTTTGTCCAAGACAATATACTTCATGTCTGGAAATATATAAACCTTAGACCATTTGGTAATCTAAAAATATATATAAATATATGTATGTACACTTTCCATGCAAAAATACATTGTAAAAATCATATTCTATTTCCATAACCTATTGTTAACAAAGATCGCCTTCGTCCATCTAGACTTCTTCAGGTCTGTATACAAGAACCCTAAAAACTATATACAAAAATATTATATAATTAGCTAGTATAGTTATTACACATCATTTTGAATAAAGTGGAAAAACAATAAGAAAAAGAAGAAATGTATGATGATAGAAAACAAAATATACACTTAAAATTAATTTAACATGTTATTTAAAAACAACTGGAAGAATAAAATAAAATAAAATTAGTCATGTAAACAATGTGGCAATTTTCTAAGTTCCAGTACACTTTTTAGTGAACAGTAGTAGTTTAGCCCAGGCTTCCTAAAAGAGTTCAGCTTTAATTGTCACATGTGTTCATGCTTCTCCAGCATATTTGGGATGTCTCCTTCAAGATCACCCGTGTCTATGTGATCCAGTATCTGGAACTTAAAACCTGTGTGTCTTTTATGAAGAGCAAGGTGTTTAGTTCTAGTTTCAGCAGACATCTCAGCCTCTATCCGATTTTAGCTGTTACAAGATGCAAACATGGATGGTACAGTAGTGCAGTGGTCATATTGTCACCTTACAGCAAGAAGTTCTCTGGTTTGATTCTTGCCTGGAGTGCATTCGGTGTGGAGTCTGCATATCCTTTCTGTGTTTGTGTGGGTTCTCTCTGGGTGCTCTAATTTCCTCCCATGTTTCAAAGACATGGGTCTGGAGCGTTCGCCCTTGGCCCCTGCTGAAAATTGGCTTTGCTCCAAGACTTTCCTGGTAAACAAATATGAAATATTCTCATTATAGGTTCATAGGTAAGTACTAGGCTAGCAGCCCTTGTGGGCCATTTTAAGGCTGGCCAGTATCCCATTTGGTTATAGACTGGCCTTACCCATCTCATGGTCAATAATCATATATTATCACTAATGAGAATAATTGGGATCATACCATAGATAATCTGAGGGGACCCATGCATGGGTAAACCATTTAGGAGCTGCCTTTGTCCATTACATACCTCTCAACTGTTCTGATTTTTGTAGAATGTCCAGATTTTTGCACAATATTTTTGCACAGTTTTTCAAAAAATTGTGGTCTACTGGCAAATTATTGGCAAATCATTAAAGGCTGAAGCCAGAAAATAATGACAGACATTGGGATTTCAGACTTCATATCCTTCAGAATTTTCATGATAAAAGCAAAATCTCTCATTCTATCGACTTTTGAAGTTTGTAAGAACAATGTTTAAAAATTGTCCCTGTTTTTGGGCCTTTGTCCCCCATTATTAATGGCTTTGTCCAGATTTCTTGCTCTAAGAGGTTGAGAGGTATAGTCCATTAATAGTACAGGGTCAGTTCTGGTATATGTTTTCTGTTTCCCATCCGTAGATCTAAATTATGTTAAATATGGACAGGAATGAGCTTTGTTTTATGTGGATGGGGAGTCTGTTCCATAGCAGCAGTATCCGCTTTGAGATATACCTGGTCCTCCAAACTGTTCTGTTGATGTTGCAGAAGAAGTTAAGATCCTGTGCAATAAATCCATCAGTATTGGGTCAGAGGATGCCTTGTATGCCAGACACAGGTCACCTCTTAGCAGTTTGTGGGATACTGAGTGCAGTGACAGGGCTTTGAGTCAATCCATGTAGGACATGCTGTTTAAGCCTTTTATTCTTATAGTAAGGTATCTTTGTAGGCATTCCAGTTGTTGCATGTGTCTAGGCAGATACATACATGCCAAAGGAGGCATAATATTCAGTGACTTGCCTAATGAGGGCTAAATAAAGGGAGGCAATGACATACCTAGATCTAGCTCAAAACTCATAGTAAGCACTAATAAACCTTAGCACTAGACCCCCTATACTTTAGAGAAGGACAAGGCTCTCTATTCGACCTTACAAGCCAATCAGTAAAACAGTTCACTATCCAGGCATGTCCAAAGGGCAGTTTCAGGTGTAACTGGTGAATCTGGGCATTTTGAGGCAATGTTACAACTGCCTCATGTACACAGACAACTCTCTCCTCCTACCACCAAACACTAACACATGCGAGAGATGCAATTATACAGCCAAACTGGAGACTAAGCTCTCTCAACCCAAGACTGGACCCGACAGTCAAGAGGAGAAGGGAATTACTTGCATCACACCACCAGTCTCACATAGACCTATGAAACCAGCACCGGCAAAAACACACATAAATACATGAAGACATACTCGGAGGCGCTAAATAAAAATCTGCAAAAGCAACAGAGACCTCCAAAGCAGACACCCAAGCAACCTCCACCCCCCAACACAAACCATTAAACATATACTTCACAATACCAATGTGCCATGCAATCACAGCCCTTAAGGCAAAATAACATACCCAACACACTAATAATAGGTGACTCTATAGTCAGGCACACTGATGTCCCACTCACCAGGATGAACAAGGAGAAGGTTACTGTTAGTTGCCTGTCAGGTACCAGGATCCACCACATAACACAAGCACTCAGGTCACTCCAGAACAAGTACAAATATAACTCTGTCATTGTCCATGTTGGTGTGAATGACCTGAGCCGTATCTCTCTGGACTACATGAAAAGAGACATGGAAGAGCTCTTTGATCACATAGCCCAGGCCAGCATGACCCTGACCTTGAGTAGCATCCTGCCATCACCAAGAATGATACCATGGTGTACAGAAAAAAATATCAATTTCAACAACTGGCTAAGTATTTGGTGTCATTCAAAGGGGATCCAGTGTCTGTCAGCCTGGGATGACATGCTCAACAAATCATGCTGCTTTGCTAGAGACTGCTTGCACCTGTCACCCTTAGGCTTTTGAATACTGGCCAAGGCTCTTGCCACCCCCATAGTGCCTTTTTTAGGCAAGGCTCAAAAGACAAACCCACCGCCATAAACAGCACAAGTAACAAAAAATTGAGGGCAATGCTACTCATTGCCAGAAGTCTAAACCTCAAAATACATACACTCGAGGCACTCCCCAATATGGAGAAAATCGATATATGTGCAGTAACAGAAACCTGGTTTAAGGCTCCAGAGAGCACCCCTACACTACCAGGCTACAATTCATACCATACATTTCGGCCACAAAACCTGGACCAAAATACATAAGGCGGGGGCATATCCATATTCATCAAGGATACCCACACCTCCAGGTTAGTGGCACAGCACGATGCTTCAGAGATCATCCATGTGCAACTAACAAAACTGCAATTCAAATTGGGGCTTGCTACAGATTACCCACCATGTCCCAGGACCCCCATTCCACATTTCTGGAAACACTGGGAAACATAAAGGTCTTACCAAACACCCTGATATTGGGTAATTTCAATTACCCAAACATTAACTGGGAGAACTACTCAAGTACTAACTCCCTTGCCCAACATTTCCTAAAATGTATAAACTCAAACACCCTGGATCAACTGGTCAGCACCCCCACCACAGGTGACAACATATTGGACCTGGTCATCACCAACATGGGTGACTGATGTTCCACACCAGAGGTCAACCCATC
This sequence comes from Protopterus annectens, assembly GCF_019279795.1. NCBI lineage: Eukaryota > Metazoa > Chordata > Ceratodontiformes > Protopteridae > Protopterus > Protopterus annectens. Next base: position 1,171,876,243 of record NC_056726.1, on the reverse strand, counting down.
GCTGGTTAGATCTGACCATAAACTGATCACTCTGGATATCCACATTCCGGCCCCACCCCTGGTCAAAGAAACCACCATGAAAAACTTTTCAAAAGCAAACTTCACATTACTTAAGACCGAGGTGGAAAGTTTCAAAGCCCCCATGCTAAAGGATAATGCTGCCCAAGCTGCAAAATCCTTTACTAATGCACTCTATGGGCGCCTACAAAAATGGATGGATCATGCTATCCCAAGAAAAACCAAGACTCACTCCTCCAAGAAAAGGAAACCAGTCTGGTGGACCCCTGCCATAAACAAGCTATACAATAGAAGGAGGAAAATAGTACAGAAAAGAGTAAAATCCCAAGAAGGGAAGACATCCCTGGCCTGATCAGTATTAGCAAGAAATTATGATCCCTCATAAAATCATCCAAGGCTAACTTCGAAAGAAAAATTGCCAAGGACTCCAAGGATAACCGCAAGGCATTCTTTAGCTATGTCAAGAAACTAAGTGGCAATTCTCAGATCTGCTCGGAGTTAGTGCAGAATAGCACAAAATACACTGAACCAACTGATATAGCCAACATCCTGGCAGACAGGTTCATTGCAAACTCCACCCCCCCCTCACCCCCAAAAGGGCCCATAACCATACCAGAAGAAAGTAGCGCCCCTGAAATCACAGACACTCAGGTTAAAACAGCCCTCTCTAAAGCCAAAAACACAGCATAAATGGGACCGGACAGTGTCCCAGGCTGTGTTCTACATGAGCTCAAAGATGAACTAACCCGTCACCTAAACACTCTGTTCAAACTCAGCCTCTCCACCCATAGATTGGTGCACAGCAACGGTTATTCCACTCCATAAAGGTGGAGCCACAACAGACCCTGAGAACTATCACCCTATAAGCCTGACTAGCTTGGTCTGTGAGGCTATGGAGCATGTCATCATGGATCTCATTAACAGAGACAATGGGAACATACAAACACTGCACCCAGCCCAGTTCGACTTTGGTAAGGGCAGATCATGCCTCCTAAACCTGGTGGACTTCTTTGAGACAGTTACCAAGGCTATAGATGAGGGAAAGGTGGTCCATACAGCCTACCTAGACCTCGCAAAGGCCTTCAACACCATTCCCCATTCTGGTATTATAGATAAGCTCACCAGCCTGAACATAAAACCCTACATCACGAGATGGGTTACCAACTGGCTCATGGACAGAACCCACATGGTAAGAGTTGCGGGAGCTAGGTCTGACTCTAAACTGGTTACAAGAGGCATTCCCTAGGGCTCAGACCTAGGACCCCTCCTGTTCGACATATACTTCTCAGAGGTACAGGTAATCACAGGAGGTCTATGGCTAACCAAGTTCGCAGATGACTGCAAACTAGGGGCTATAATTAACTCTCCTGCTGACACAGACATCCTCCAAAAGGGTCTCACTGAGACAGATACCTGGTGTCAAAACCAAGGCCTCAAGTTAAATGCCAAAAAGTGCATAGTCATCCCCTTTGGAAAAAAACAAAGTACCCAAAAACTACCACATAGGTGGTAGCTCCCTAAATATGGAAGACATAATAAGGGATCTGGGGACCCAAGTAGATAGTAATCTCACCTTTGATAATCACATTGCCAAAGTGGTTAGAAAATCCTTCTATGTGGCCCACCTAATCACAAAAGGGCTTGCATCCAGATCAAAAGAGGTCATTGTGACCCTCTATGCATCACTCATCAGACCCATCATAGAGTACAATGCCCCTTTTGGGATGTACCTTACAAGACACCTGCAACAGCTGGAAAGACCACAGAAGTACCTCACCAAGAGGATCACTGGCCTCAAAAAGATGCCCTATGCAGCTCAACTGAAGAAACTCCAGCTGTACTCAGTTGCATACCACCTACTCAGAGGTGATCTATGCCTGACATACAAGGCCATGTCCAACCCAGAATTGATGGACATGCTCCACCTAAAGAAAACCATATCCCCTCGAGCCACACGCTCTATGGATCTAAACCTCACCACAACAATAAATAGGACATGCTGGAGGGATAGCTTCTTGTCCCAGAGACTTCACATGCTCTAGAACAAGATTTCAGTCTACATTAGGCAGAGCTCCTCACTAACACTCTTCAAAAGATACCTTGACAAGTGGATGGGAAACATAAAGTTTACCCTGGGTTCACCTCAATGGCTCTACTGGACAGAGGCACATGGAACTAATCTAAGGGGGTGGCGAAAGCCAACACATTCCGGCTAGGCTTATAAATGCCTTCGGGCAGATAGGCTAGTACCTACCTATGAACCTATGAACCTTAACCTAGACGCAATACCTTTGTTTATAAGCTGTACATTATAGAAGGACTTTCTTACTACAATGGACACATGCTGGTCAAAAGCTAGGTCAATGTCATATAAAGCTCCCAAATTCATTATATATGGCTGTTTTTTCAGTTGATATTGCACATCTCTTTCTGTGCACCACCAGATTTATGCAATGATTTGCCTTATGTTACTAATGCGAATAGGGTAGGGGGTTATTTTCTTAGGTTCGTAGAAGATTACTAGGCTAATGGCTCAAGAGTCCTCACAAGCCAAGCCAGCTTTATACAGATTTTACCCAATTTTCTATCCATAGGGGAAATATATCAAGGGTCTGGAAGTGGGGTTTTGACTATTTTTACAGATTGTCTCTGTCCATAAGGGACACAGGTGCCACCACAGGCATGAATTTGTGATTTCCCATGTATTGGTCCAGATTGCACCTGAAGATGATCAGGGAATAGCTTTGCTTCATGCAAATAAGAAGCCTATTGCAGAAGAGGGGCAGTCTCTGGGACACATATCTGTCTCTCCAGCATGATCTATTCATGTCAGAGATCAGGTTTAGATCTTTGGAGCTGGTAACCCTTGTGCAGTTAGTTTTGCGAAGGTGCAACATTTCCATCAGGGCTGAGTCAGAGATTGCCTTGTAGGACAGGCATAGATCACTCCTCAGTAATCAGTAGGAAACTGAATACAGCAATAGGGCTTTTAATTGGTCTGCATATGACATATTGGTTATACCCTGTATTTTTTTTTTTTTTGTGAGAATCCTCTAAGGACGTTCCAACTGTTGCAGGTACCTGGCGAGGTACATGCCAAAAGGTGAATTGTACTCGATTATTGGTCTGATGAGGGCCGAGTACAGTGGTACTCTGACATCCTTAGATCTGGATGCCATACCTTTACTTATAAACCAAGCCACATAGAAGGATTTCTTCACCAACATTGACACATGTACCCAGATCTCTCACCACTGGGTCCACTCTTGGGGGGGTGGGGGTGCTATCAATGTTGTAATTTGCAGGGTATTGGATTTTCCAAAGGGTATTATTGTATATTTCTTCACATTTAATTTAAGGCCATTGTTCTGGCACCAATTTATAGTCTGCACAAGACCTTTCTGTAGGATATCAACATAATTTTAGGAGTCAATGATTTCCCCATACTAGCAGTCAGCAGCAAACTTGGTCAGCCAAAGGCCATTTACATTTGCCTTGACATCTGAAAAGTTTATCCCAAACAGGAGGGGGCTCAGCACTGAGACCTGTAGTACTCCACTGGTGACTGGCCACTTGCTGGATGTGGAGTCCCCCAATTTAACAACATGTGTTCTATCAGTGAGCTATTTGGCTAAGCATTTAGTGACATAGAGGTTTATGACCAATTTTGTGAGTTTCTCTATAATACCCAAATAGAGTATTGTGTCAAATGCCTTGGCCAGGTCAAAGTAGCTGGTATGCACTGTCTTAGCCTCATCCATGACCTGCCCTTGACAAAGCCAAACTGGGTGGGTCTAGATTCTGGAAATTTCCTATGTTGTTGTTGTTAATCAGGTCCATGATTATCCTTTTCATAGCCTTGCTTATGAGGCTAGTCAGACTTATGGGTCAGTAGTTTCCTAGTTCAGTGGATGGCCCCCCATTCAGCAGAGGGATAATTGTTGCTGTCCTCAACTGTACTGGGACAAAGCCTGTTTGGAGACTATGGTTAAATAAAAATCTGACTGGGATTCCATAAGGGACCATTGATGCCATGTTTCTAGCTTTAGAGCGCTCAGTCACAACCTGTTTTTTGTGATGAAAGGCAAAGTAATGATAGGGGGTATTGCATGAGGAGTGACCAGAGGTGATGAGGGGGTGAAATATGAGCTGGATTTATCGTCCAGCAAGTTTATTATTTTGTCTGGCTGACTGTAGGTCATGCCATCTACAACCAACTCAGCACATTGTTGAATGTTCCCCTTAAGATTTTAGTCATAACTAAATAAAATGATTTGTGGTTATCCTTTGCTGGGGAAGCTATTTTAATCTCATATTTAGCTTCTGAAGATTTGACTATTTCCCTGATTTGCCTGTTGAAACTAATAATGGATGTTTTTCACTGTTATGCACCATCCTACTTACTTCTAAACAGGAATGTCTTCCTTCTGTTGTGCAGTCTATTTATGCCAGGACTCTTCCAGGGTGGCTTGCTCTACAGCTAGACCTGGGTCTAGTTTGGTCAGGTACTGCCTTTTCTATGCAGTTGTTGAAATAGTTGTATAGGTCATTTGTGTATTCTTCTGCATAGGCCTTTGTGATTTCAAGATTAGGGGGAGCTTTAAAAGTACCTACTTAAATAGAAGGTAATTTACCTTGGAAAAATTCTTTAGGGTTTTAGAGTTTGATGAGGGTTCTGCCATTACATTTATCTCAAAGGGGACCAATTTATGATCTTATCCTACCAATGAGGACATTATGCCGGGGGGGGGTGGAATGCTCCACCATGTTTGTGAGCATTACATCAAGAATATTTGAGCCCCTAGTGGGAGTGCAGACCAGCTAGTCCAAACCATTTGCATTGACAAAGTCCAGAAATCTCTAAGCCTACATTTTATTGATTAAATATGTGTCCCAGTTTGTGGAGGGGTCGGTTAAAATTGCCAACTAGTAGTGTGTTGGGCTGAATGGTAAGAGTAACTTCAGGATTGCAGAGGTGTTTTCATGGTTCATGGTTTATGGTTGAGGACCCATAGCTAACGATGATATGGTAAAGGATTTTGCCTGTTGTCAGCTGGACATGGAGTAGCTCAAGTGAGTCATCCTGTTTGACTAGTTTAGAGGTATAATTGTTTTTTATGTAAATGGAAACACCTCCTCCTTTCATTTTTTTCCTTTTCTGAGGATGGTGTGAATGTGTGATAGGCATTGTAGCCTTATACTGCTCAGGTGCTTTCTGCAGCCTTGAGCTATATCTTTGTAACTGCACAGACATCAACATTCTCCAGGGGGCTTCCATAGAGTGCAGTTTCTTGTTAAGAATCCTAATACTGAACAATAGTGCCTTCAGATTGGCATTAGACTAATTTGTTATGTTGGTAGGGCTGTTGGTTTAGCACTGCCTAAAAAGGGTGTATAGGTGTGGCTAATGCCTTGGCCCAAATTCAAACTAGTGGCAACAAGTGCAGACCATCTCTAGCAAAGCAGCATGGAGTGTTGATCATGTCATCCCAGGCTGACAAATACTGGATCCCCTGGGAATTACACCAGTAGCTGAGCCAATTATTGATGTCAATTATTTTCTATTTGTTCTGTGATCATTGAAAAACTGAAAACAAAAAAGGTTAGAGGCAATTAAATGATCTTAAAACTTATTTATCACTGAAATGACTCCTACCCCCTTGTTCAAACACATGACTGATATGTTCCTAACAGATATGGTTCATAAGAAATTCATTATGGAAAATATAAAAAAAATAACTTTCAGACTCTGGACCTATGTGGCAGAGATTTTACCTATTTTCAAAGATTCATAAGAATCTGGACTGAAACTTAATGCTAGCAATTTCAAACACCATTATTTCTTTTTTTATGTCTTCCTGGAATAGCCAGTAGTGCGGCTGCTGTAAAAACTTCTTTTATCTGATTCAGCCAAGGTATTGGGTGTTCTACTTGGCAAGCGTAACCTCGGCTGATTGTTTACTTTCTGGCACTACGTCTGTGGTCAATGGGCTTGGGCTCCACTTTGCTCCCCTACCCTGCCCCCATTTTCCACTCACCCCCACTACTCCATTTACCCTGTCCACATAATCACCTGACCCCCACACAACAACCCCCCATCCAATAATCTCTCATAACCAACCCATCTCCTCCCTTAACCCCATCCAATCCTCTTTCACAACCAAACCAGCTCTTCCCCTAACACATTTTTCACCTCTAATTAAGTCCACAACTTAACCTCATACCCCAGACCACAACTATCTTACTACCTCCCACTGCTAAATTCCTCTCCCTTAAGCCTATTAACCAGTATACTCACTCTTCAAAATGTGTTGGAACAAAACTCACTGTCCACAAATCCAACTTCTTAGAACTCCCATACTCCTAACTGCACTATGTGTCAGTCTATTCATCTTCACTGCTGCTACCTCCCATGACACTGTACCCACCCAATATAACAAGCCAACCTAATACACCCTGTCCTTCTCCAGCCCCTTCCCCTACAGTCATTTTGAAGTATCCCCAGCCATCTACAACCAATCCAATATTGAAAACACAACAACATATTACACTACCCAAACCAAAAAGCAACCAAGTCTTAGGCTTAACTCCCTACTAAAATCATACCTCAAAACTATAACAAATGTTGCCAGTCTATTACTACTAGGGGGGTGAAATCCACTCCAACTCTGGATCATCACCACAACCAAATATCACAAATAACTCTCTACCTCCCTTTCCCCGACAACCCACCGATGTACTAATACTAAATCTTTACATTCGCAGCATTATGAACAAAATAGAACTACATGCCACAATCTCATCATTAAACCCTGATATCATAATCCTCACAGAAACTCAAATCAAGCCTCACATCAAGGATGACTCCATAACCCCACCTGGATATAACATCCATAGAGTTGACAGACTTAGAAAAAGAGGAGGTGGTGTTGCCCTGCTCTATAAAACTAACCTAAAGATCCAACTCCTACAAACTGAAACATCAGACTTCAAAAATGCAGAAATACTTACTGCAAGACTCATCATAAATCAGCACAAACATCTAAACTTAATAGGAGTTTACATACCACCAGACAATAATTCTACCACCTCAGAATCAATTTTCTATTGGGCTTCTCACTCCCTGCCACGAGAAACCTTCCTGCTAGGTGACATTAACATTGACTGGAATGCCCTCCAATCTCCCACCCCTACTACCCATATCAACCTATACAACTTTACCCAACTCATACAATTACCCACCCATTTTAACAAAACCTCAAAGAAGGAATCCACACTAGATTGGATCCTCACTAATCACCCCCAATCTGTCCTTCAATGTGGTACTCTACACAACTCACTAAGTGATCACAATCCCACCTTTACCCTTAGACAAAAAATCAAAAATAATAACTCACCAACCCTTCTTCAAACCTGTACACAGAAAAATGTCCCCATTTCTCACTTCTTAGATGCATGCAACTGGTCTCCCATAAAAATCCTTCCTCTTGATCTAGCATTTTACTACTTTAACTCCATGTTTCTAAATATCCTTAACCACATAGTTTCACTTAGAACAGTTAGAATCCATAGTAACCCAGCCCCTTGGCTTCAAAAATCCACAAGATCCTTAATCAAGGACAGGGACAAAGCTTGGAAAATCTGGCGTCAACTCAAAACACCTGCAACTAGGCAAGCTTTCCTTGAGCTCCGCAATAAGACAAAAAAACAAATTAGGTCAGACAAACAAAATCACTACATTTCACTACAACAAAATACACTGTAACAATCCACAAAAATTATGGGCTGCAGTGAACAATATTCCTCAGCCCAGCCGTACCTCTACCCCCCCCCAATATTTCTGGATCTGACTCTGACATAGCATCCAGCTTCAATAACTACTTTACCTCATCCTCCATACCTAAGCTTATTAATAATACAAACTCCACTACCCCCCCAAGCCTCCTATACATCCAAATTACAATCCTCCATTCTCACTCAAATCAGTTCCAACATCCACTATCCAAAAACTCTTATCCAAACTCAAACCCACCACCATCACTGCAGACGACCTCCCAGTAGAATACCTTCAGCTTGCCTCTAGAGCCATTGTCTACCCCATTTCTTTACTGATAAACAGATCAATCACTGAGCATACCACTCCATTCTTATGGAAAACCTGTTAAATCATTCCCCTTCACAAGGGCGGCCCCTCCACTGACCTCTCTAACTACCATCCCATAGCAATCCTATCACCCCTGACTAGGATACTAGAAAGATGTATCCACCATGAACTCCTTAACCTTCTCCTCAACAAAAAACTATTATCCAAAACCCAACATGGTTTCCGACCTATACATAGCACCACTGCCCAAATTAACTTCACCAACACCAGTAACACCCATAGAAACCAGGGTCAACTAGTCTCTGCTATTTTCCTGGATTTATCCAAGGCATTCGATACAGTCTCCCACAACAAGCTCTTAACCAGCGACTCTGAGCTTAACATGGACAACCACTCCCTGCTATGGTTTAAAAGCTACCTTGACAACTGCTTCCAATCTGTAAAATGGCTCAACGCCTTATCCACTCCACTCCCACTCACAATAGGTATTCCCCAGGGCTCTATCCTTGGTCCCCTTCTTTTCAACATATTTAAAACTGACTCCATTAAGCAAATTCTCCCCCTAAAAATCTTCCCCTCTCGATAATAACTCTCTTTAAATTACCAGCCTCAATAACTCCTCTATCGAGAATATACCCTCTGCAAAACTTCTTGGTGTCACAATTGATAATCAACTAAAATGTAACACTCATATCCAGCTAAACATCAAGAAAACACATAAAACTTGGCCTACTTTACAGAAACAACCACTTCCTCTCTCCTTCCACCAGACTAACTCTTGCCTCTACTTATCTCCTTCCCTCTCTTATGTATGGTCCTCCTCTGCTCACTAATTTATCTTCCACACTCACCTCCAAACTGGAAGTTTATTACAACAAAATCTCCAGATTTGCTACCAATGCCAAATCCTCCTCTCATCACTGTACCTCCCTTCATTCTTTAAACTGGCTTAAACTCCCCAACCTACTTGACTTTCACCAAATAACCACAGCCCACAAATTACTTTTCCAACCTACTAACTGCTCTGCTCTATCCAACATACTACAACCTTATACCCCCCTTAGACCCCTTAGATCTTCTCACCAAAACCTGATCACTGTTCAAAAACCCAAGCGCCCAGCTGGCCAGTTTCTCTTATCCTTTACCCTAGCAAAAAAATGGAATGTTCTACCCTCCTCTCTAAGGACCTGTAACAACCATAATAACCTCAAAACTCAACTTCATTCCTACCTCTTCCTAAACAGGAAATGCAACTGCACTGTTCCACCCATACCTCTCAAGCCCTCCTCCCCCTTCACTCCAGGCTAACCTTTTTTTTTTTTCCTTCCTAACCTCACTCTCAACCGCTGATTCGTATATGTAACTAAATAGTAAACTCTAGCTATTATGCTATAAGCTTGTTTTTATTTTTTTTTACCTGAACAAAAAATTGTAATTGTTTTTTGTCTTATTCTTGTTGAAGAAACCCATTGTTTGTATTACAAACTACCTTTGAAATTTTCATGTTAATAAACTTTGTTCTGTAGAGCTTTTCTCCCCGGGCCTCCACTGAAAACGGGCCCTCAAGCCCAGTGGAACTCCCTGGTAATCAAACTGGAATAAATAAATAAATAAATAAATAGTACAATACGCTGATGACACTACCCTAATCTGTCCTGTACCAAACATGCAGCTCCTTCAACAATACACCCAGGAATCCTTCACTGACATAGAAAATTGGTTAAACTCATCTCAACTAATTTTGAACTCAAAAAAAACTCAACTCATGCTATATCAACAAACTAAGAATAATGACCCTTTCAACTTCTCTATAACATCAGTCAATAAGACCATCATCATCACAGTCACTGAAGCTAAACTGCTAGGACTTACACTCGACCAACAACTCAGATTCAGCAAATATATATCTATTACTATTTACAAAGTCCACAAAAAGCTAGGGACCTTATACCACAGCAAAAAATACCTTACTTCCGAGTCGAGAATTGCGGTAGCCCAATCCCATCTCCTAGCTACAATACTCTATGTGTCACCAGTCCTAACAAACCTAAGTAAGGCAGACCTTAATAAGCTCTCCACCTGCTATAATAAAATTGCTAGGTTTTCAACTGGTTCCAAATCTCATTCCCACCACTGCCAGTCCTTACTTACTCTTCACTAGCCTAAATTTCCCAACCTATTACACTACCACAAACTCAAGCTCGCTCACCAACTACTGTACTATCCAGAAAAAAAACATGCACTAAATGATTTGCTAAACCTCTATAACACTAATAGACTGCTACGCTCCACCAATAAAGCCCTAGTCAAAAAGTCCCTTGTAAAAATAGCTCTGGGGAATCTCTCTTCCCCAGTAAAGTTGCTAAACTCTGGAATACCCTTCCTCCTGACATGAGACATCAAAACAACATCCCAACTTTCAAGAAATATCTTAAGTCATACTTCCAAAATAACTAGCTGCGCAACTGCATTAGTCCACCCTTGCCCTCTTCAACACCTTCTACAGTTACTACTTCCTTACACTTCTCTAAGGGCCAATTATTCATGGACCCTATCAATGTACTTTATTCTACTGATGATGTCTTCTAACTACAGTTTGCATTGTAAACATTTTTTTAAATCTGTAATTGTTACTTATCAATAGTTACTTTTTAAAATCTGTTATGGTTAACTAAGACAACTGTTTCCCTTTGACTGTTGTTGCCATTGTTTGTACTACTGTCTTAATGTCTTGTAACTACTGCATGGAATTTTTTGTAACTACTGTATGGAGCTTTTCTCCCTGGGCCTCCGCTGAAAATGGACACAAGTTGTCCAGTCGGATTATCCCAGTAAACAAATGTTAAATAAATAAATAAAATAAAAATAAATAAGACATATAAACCTACACCAAGGAGACCTATAGTGGCAGATTAAGTGTCTCATCAGAATTTTTTTGAGTTTAATTTGAAACCACTGCTTGCACATGTTAAAGCTAGAATACAAGACACAACACAATTCATAGGTTTGATGGTTCAACTTTATGTGAAAAATAATATATAATTGTGTTTGGGGTGTGGCAAGTCTCTGTTTGGGTTTTAGTTGAAGCAGAGTGGTCTTTTTGGATTTCAGTAAGTTCCTATTAAATAACCTCCAAATATTTCTTGAAATTAATGCGTTCTGCTTTGATGGAAAATATTGCCTTTAATTATATGGTACAGCAATGGGTTATACAGATTTCTGATGGGCTAATTTGAATGCACTTACATGTATAACAGTGATCATAATATGTTTATTTTTTATATTGATATGTGGCTTAGATTTTTGGATGATGTTCAGTCACTTTGGACTACAGTTTTACCAACATTAGAGGCATTTGTGATATACTTAAACCAAAATTATATCTCTCCATTACTGCCAGATTCAGTCTTTTTTGTATTGACTGTCTTGATATATCAATAACCAAGCTTCTTGCTAGGATTCTTAAAACATCTTTATATCATAATCCATTCACCAAAATGTATTTTAACCTCTAGTTTTCATTCTAAGTTAATCATTGATAATATTCCCTATTCACAGTTTTGAGAGTTAGACAAATATATAGTGGTATGGATGAAGGCACACAGGAAGCTAAAGAACTTCAGGAAAGATATTTTTTCAGAGACGTTACTGTCCTGAAAAAAGTCTCTGAAGCCTATACTATAGCTAGGATATAAAATACTCTTAATCTGAGTTATTTAAAATAAGCAGAAGGAAAACGGCAGCATGAAAAAAAGAACATACACTCTCACTGGTTACAACTTACAGTAACACTATACAGTACCTAAGATGAAAAAAATGTGATATATTTTGGCTGATTTTTAAAATGCATAGATTTTTCAGCAATTTATTACTGAATAAATGTTCCTTTACATATAGGAAGCACAAAAATGTGGGTCAGATACTGAATGATTATGAATTCCTATTGGTCAGAGGAGGGACAATCATATTTGGGATTAAAACACAACGGACACTCGATGTGACAAGTGTTCATTTTGTGCCTCTGTACTTAAAAACATTTTCATCCAGCAACACATGTAAGATTTTTTTTTTAACTGTGGATCACGTGTTTAATGGCATGAGTCATTCAATTAGTTACATGTGGCTGTGGTCTGTTTTTATGCAGAAGAGAGACTTTAAACTGAGAATTTCACTTCATCTAAGTGATTTTAGATGCAAATGGACAGAGGTACTTTGGTAAGACACAAAAGTAAGTATCTGGATGTTAAACTCAAATTTATCAGGACAGACGAGTGTTATCCTCCAAGACCAATAAGTTTCATAAACAACATTTGCTAGATCAAAAAGTAAAAATGTGGATGATTAATTTAGGTAAGATTTTATATCTAAGATCAAATTAACTGTCATGGATATTATTGTATTTCACTAGATGATGCGGTGGTGGTGCTGTGGTAGCGTTGTCGCCTCACAGTTAGACGTTGCCCTTTCGATTCTCAGAGCGTCTTCTGTGTGGCAACATGCGTGAACGGGCGTTCCTTCATTGAAGGTTGTGCATTAGGCCCGGCAAGCCAACACATAAAACACTACTGCCAATCATTAGTGGGCCTGAGTTCCGCTGTGGCGACCCCTAGCTGGGAAAAAGCCAAAAGACACAAACAAACAAACAAACAAACAAACCACTAGATGATGAAAACTCAAGCGCTATCATTATATTCATACCCCCAGATTCACGTATCCTCCGTGTAAGACTTAATAAGTCTTACTCAGAGGCTGCAGTTGAACGGTATGATGTCAGCATGCCATGAATATGCATGAGGGCACGCTGACCCAACCGTAAGTCCTACACGGACCATGTAAGAAAGCAGGGGGTGTGTCCGACTGCCGAGCAGTCTAAATGTCCACACCCCTGCAAGTGTTGAAAATAAAAGGAAATAAACAAGAGCGAGTCCGCTCAAATGTCCCTGCACCCAACACCTCACTGCCTGATATTGTAAACCCCCATCACACATCCAAAACACATAACCATAATTTTTTTTTTAAATACCCAAAATAGCTGCCCGTATTTGCACGTGTGTGCCTATTGCTTAGCTACAGTCAGCAATTCTCACATGGAAGAGCATAAGAAAGAATGTTTATGCAAATCACACCAAATAGCAATAGCGTAATGGTAGAGCGTTCGCACAAAGAAGAGGCATTCATGGTTAGAGTCCCACCACTCCCTTTCGTATTTATTTTTTAAATCAGTATATGGAATAATACCCAACATATATGCTTAAACATAACTAAAAAGCAGTGAAATGGCCAATGTATCAGTGAATAAAATAAATATTTTAAAGGATCCCAATATAAAATTGCCCTCAGTTAAGCAGCGCTTCACCCAGCGCAATATAGTTGCCCCTAGCTAACTTGCGCTTTACGCAGCACAATGTAGTTGCCCATAGCTAACTCGCACTTTACCCAGCGCAAGGTAGTTGCCCATAGCTAAATCATGCTTTACCCAGTGCAAAATAGTTGCTCATAGCTAAATCGCGCTTTTCCCAGCGGAAAATAGTTGCCCAAAGCTAAATAGTGCTTTATCCAGTGCAATCAGTTTGCGCGGAGGAGCTCGCCGCACCAACCAGCACATCGTCGGGCAACATGGAGCAACGTAGAGCAAAGTTGCTTAAACACAGCCACGCCCCCTAACTTGTCTGGACAGTAGTAAAATAAAATGCAATGATTAGGTTTGAACACAGGACACTGTGCACCATAATCAATGTACTGAACCACTAAGCCACGACAGCTTAGGATAATCCTCCACTGTTAACACATATATAGTAATAAATGTTTGATTAACCATTGCTAAGCATGTCTGCAGTCAGCCGAGAATATTCAAAAATGGCCAGTCACAGAAAAGTGCGGGAAATGCAGCATATTTAAGCCGCATAGGTGGGAATACTCGCCATTACTGATTGTAGCTCCCATCTGCAGTTAGAATGTCTGGTGCTGGAGAAGGTACATGCTTTCGAGCGCAATGCTGGGGCATCAAGGAGTCAAGATATATGGTTCGGCTCCTACTTCATCGGCATGAGACTCGACTTCTGCAGGGCCTGTTCCAAGGAACGGAGTATAAGGCGGAGGCTTGGAACCGGTTGGCTCATGTACTCATCAGTGCCACAGGCGTCCCTTGGACTGGTGAGCAGGTCAGTCACCACCATGCAGATCTGAAGAGGCGGAAGCAGGACCTTCTGAACCAGTGGATCCAGGAGGCCCGTCAAATGCGGGATGCCCACTACTAAGTAGGTAGCCATGGAATACAGTATGTAAGATAAGCTAATATAGTCTAAATAATGTCTCAATATCCCTTTATTTACTCCACAGCTGCAGATGCTCATGCTATGAATCAGCAAGCCTATGCAGATAGGCTGCTAAGGCTGCGCCACCAGGCAGGTTAGTAAATATTCGGGATGTATTGTTACATGATATATGTGAGTGAGCATGAGAAAAGTGTTTAAGCCCAATAAAACAGCAATAAAATGTCCTGATTAAATCCTCTGCATATACTGTTATATAACAAACATAATTGAGCCAGAAATTGAGTGTACTAACCCACCAATCAAGCTAAAATAATTCTGGAATACTATCCCTGCATGTATTGTCATAACATATAAGTGAGCAGGCCTGAAAAAGAGTGTTGTAACCTATCAATAAAGGTATAATATGTCCTGAATATGTCTTCCGTATGCACTGTAATAACAAGTAAAGGAGATAGCCTGTAGAAAAGAGTGTTCAATGTAATTAATAAAGTTATAAAACTTGTGTTTGTGTCACTTACTTTGAAATGTTGTTGTACCCTTGCAATAATAAATAGTACTGTTGTATTAGGTGCTGTCAACCCACAGTTGTGCAGTCCCATAGGAAGTGGATGAAGGAAGTGGAAGTAGCTGTGAAGTATAAAACATTCATTCCATGAATAAATCGTCTGCATGTACTGTTACATATCATAAGTCAGATAGGCAGGAATAGAGTGTAGTAACCCATGAATAAAACAAAAACATGTCTGGAATGCTATCTCTGCATGCACTGTCATAGATAAAATGTGAGTGAGCCTGTAAAACAGTCTTGTAACCTATCGATAAAGGTATAACATTTCCTGAATAGGTCTACTGTATGCAGTGTAATGTCAAACACAGGAGAGAGCCTGTAGAAAAGAGTTTTAATGTAAATAAGAAAGGTATAATACTTGCAGTGTGTATGTGCCAGTTACTCAGAAATGTTTTTGTACCCTTGCAGTGAAGAAATGTTACTCTTTTGTATTAGTGCTGACAACCGCCAGAAGTGCAGTCCCATATAAAGTGGATGAAGGAAGTGCCAGTAGCTGTGAAGAACAGTCCTAAACAGTTGTGAAATGGCTGACATGCATAGGTAAATCTGGAACACAAGTAGCCTGTCAAGGTGTTCCCCAGAAATGTTAGTGTGTTACCTGAAAAGTAGGGTTGTGCAGAAAACAAGTGAAAAAGCCATGTCAACACATCCAGATGTGCCGATACATAAACAAGTCAATTTAATACAAGTATGTAGCAGTAACATCTGCATCCTGGACAGTTACCATGTCAGATATAGGCCAGGTATATCTTGAAGTAGCAAAACCCATAACGCAATCAAATGCATGTTGCCTAGTGTAAGAATACGCATAGGGGATATACACCTGCAGTCAGTAGGAATGCAGTCTACAGTTAAAGTACTAATAAGATGTTAATGGAGGTTTCTTTTTACACCCTACTCCATGTGCATAAACAATACAATTCCACACCTCAATGGGTATGTCTAATCTCATAACATTTGTTGGGACATATGTCCTATTGTTATATAAAATCTGCACTTACTTTGATGCATGTCCCCTGTTAAAACACCACAATCTTGGTGGCCTGTTGCCACCAATCATCCCTGCATGCTGTTGGAATGTCCACTGTTGTTCAATACATGCATGTGTTATGCTTGCTGTTCAACTGTTGTAACCCTGGTGTGTTGGGTTAATGGGAATATTACTGCATGCTGTTACAACTAACTTGGAATGCTGTTGTCTATGTTGTAATTAAACACACCTAATCACAGAACGTATGGGAAGGCTGGTCCCAGTGGACCCACCCATCCCACCTCAGCTGGCAGTTGCACCTGGCACCAGCAGGTCTGGTGCCCAGCCTGGGCCACCCTCCTCTGTAGGTCCTGTGCCACCTTTAGGTGGAAGCACTGCAGGGGATGGGGCTCGCCCCCCCTGCAAGCGTGGGTGGAGAAGGGCCTCCTGTTACCCTCCGAAGGGTCCAGGTTGTGGTGCGTAGGGAGATCCAACGTTTAGTCACTGATCCCCTATGCCAGCTCAAGGTGAGAGTGGCGCGACTCATGGGTGAGCCTGCCCCTTCTACGCAGCCCCCAGCACAGTGACCCTTGGGTCTGTGAAGGTCCAGTGGTGACTGCCCATGGGTGGGGATTTCAGTCCCACTGTTACCATCTGTGGGCTCATGGGCTTGCGCTTTCCAAACATCCGTCCCCATCAATTGTGTTCACCCACCCCATGTGTCATACTCCACCCCTGTATGCATCTTGTTTGTCTTGTCTGTTTACCTACCCAACCTACCTCCCCAAATATACCTACTTTCTCTACCTCACTTTTCACTCTCCCCTGAAAAAAAAAAACAAAAAGGGCAATCTGTACCCGAAAAATAATTATGCCCCATACATAGCTTCCCATTTCGCACACATGTCCATTGGACATGTACACTGATAATTCTAATTGGCAGTACAACAAACTATGTTGTCCTCACCCCTCTCTCAGGGGTGGAAGGTTTCAAATTTCACTCCAAATTTTCAACATATGCACAGCTGTTGCTGGTAAAGAAATGGGCAGCTATGGACCTTCCCTACACCCGTCCTGCACATCCCGAGTTTGTTTTCCTACTGTCTTTCCCTCTCTGTGCCCCCTTTTTCACCACTTTCCTGTCTCCCCATTTTCTTTTCTTTCAAAGAAGTTAGTGCGGGGGTTAGCGGGAGTAAGCACTTTTAAGCAGTAGTAAGCGGGATTAAGCGAGTGTGCACATGTGTGTGCTTAGCTAAGTGTTGCGCAAACCCATGCAAACCCGCTTACTACTGCTTAAAAGTGCCTTAGTCACTCTATGGCAGGGCCCTTGTTCTGCTGAGCAGCAAAATAAAAAAAAAAAACCTCTGCCAGACTCGAACCCCAGACCATTGACACAATAGACTGCATGAATTACCACTAAGCCACAGAAGATATACAAATAACTTGGTTCTGAAATAAATATATCATGCATTACAATGAGGGAATGTAAATGGAAATTAGGAATGGTATAACACAAACCCTTTTCTGTGGGTCTTTACCAGCAGTGGTTGTGGAATTGCATGACATGACTGTGAAAGGAGAACCAGCCATCCTAGCAGGGAATAATGTTACAGTAGCACCTTATAAACACCACACAGTATCAGACCAGGATAAATACTGGCCACATGAATACAGTGCAATAAAAACATTTGTATGGCAGTTAATTGTGTAAGTGAGAAAAAAGTACATACTCCCATGTATCCTGTGTTAGCATTTCAAGGGGTGCATACATGTCTACACTGAGATGTGTGTACTGGAAGCAGCAACATGCAGGTATGAGTACAACATGCATATAACTGGCTACAACCCTAGCATCAGATAAGAGACATATACCAACCTCCAGACTGACACAACTGTGTCCAGAGCAAACAAGAATGGGCCCCACCTTTGAAATCTGAAAGGGCTACGCCTACCTAACCTAGCATTTTATAGCAGTGGGCTGCAATCACAGTGAGTAATGCAATCACCAAACAGCAGGCTGCATGCAATTACTGAATGGTGGGCAGCAATTGGTGCAGAGGCTGTCACATGCACAAGTGCAGATACCTAGAAAAGCAGGCTGTACCTGCAGTCCACACATGCAATTATATCATTGCAGGTGTTGTGAAATAGAGAGTGAGAGAGAGAGAGAGACACACGGACACAGACTGAGACAGAGACAGAAGAGAGGGAGAAACAGAGACCGAAGGTTAAATAGAGGGCAAAACCCCCAAACAAACCACCAATAAAAAAAAAATACAAAACCATAACACACGGAGCAGGGAAATACAAAGGTAAGGTATGTAACTCAAATGTATGTGTTGGCATGTTGTAGATGTTCCCGAAGAGTACTCTACACACTGCAAATTATCCATGTGTAGCAGCAGTATGTATTTAACTGTATCTGCACATGTTCATAGGGCAAGGGACATACTGCAACTGTTAGTGAAGGGTGGACAGCTATCTGTCAGTGAAGGTTGATATGTGCATATATCCATGTAGGTCATAGTGTGTGGCCTAGAAGATAGCATGTAGTGCGCAGTAGTGGCATTAGGTCAACTGGTGCCCTAGGCAAAAGGGCCCCACAGTGCCCCTACCACACTTCCTGGTGCCCCCATCCTTGTGTCCACATAAATAGTGGAAAAGCACCCCTGCTAGAGTGGTGCCCTAGGTGGCCGCCCAGTAGGCCTATGCCTAAGGCCAGCTATGGTAGTGTTGATATATGTCATGTGGTGGTTAAATGCTGTGGGACGGATTGTCAGATCTGATGTGTTACAGACAGTGAGGCCTGCTAATGCTACAAGGGCTGAGGACACCCACATGCATTCTGCACAACACTGTGCAATGTAATCACATACCTGTACATCCCACAACTGTCACATAAGTGATATCCCCACCATGAAAGGTGGACTGTACATATGCCTATATGTACATCCATGTGTACAGCAATGGGTGTGTACATGTATGTGTATAGATATGCATATATATATATATATATATATATATATATATATATATATATATATATATATATATATATATACATATAGAGTGAGAGAGAGATATAGAGACATGAGGTGATATGTACCGCAACAGGTGTGTGGTGAACAAGGCATGGACTGTAGACAAGTGTTGATACTGCAGTGCCATTCCACCTTCCCAAAACAGTGTACCCAGTAACTACCACATAGGCAGAGATCTACCTAACAGTGAAGGTGTGATAAGGGAACATGGGACACAGGTGGACAGTAGCCTCCACTTTGATGAAGACAGTGCCACACTACACCTGTAATCTTTCTGTGTGGTATGTGTCATGACAACACATGTGTCATCTATGGAAGTATAGGGTAGAGTTCCCCTCTACTCATCACAATGCCCTGTGTGGTATGTACTTCACATGACAACTACACCAGGTGAACAGGCCACAGACAGACCTCCCAAAGGGTAATACTGTCCGCAAACAGATGCCCTATGCAGACTGACTCACAAAACCACAACTACACTGTATTGCATACTGGCCACACAGAGGTGACCTCTGCCAGACATACAGAGGTATGTCACACCCATAGCTGGGTGACAACCACCATGGCAACATATCACAATCCCTCGGTGATACACGCTCTAGGGCCCTAAACCTTGTCAGCTCACTAAACAGCACATGCTGGAGGGACAGGTTCCCATCTCAGACATATGCCATACACCAGAATAGACCACATAGCAATTGCAAACAAGGCTCCTCCTTAGCAGTTGTTATAAATACCCCTGATGATTGTGTGGGAGATTGTTAATACACCCCAGGAAACACCTCTGTGGTTCAGGTTGGCAGGGGCAAGTGAAATCAAAGTACATGTGTGTCAAAGGCAGGGTAGCATATGGCTAGGCTGCCATAGGCCCTAGGGCCAATAGCATATTACCTACCTATGACACTATGCACTCACACATGTACTTAATGCAATAGCTGCTATGTGAGGTTGAATAAGTGTAACGCTGAATGTGTGCAAGGTCTGCAAATGTGTGATAGCTTAGTGTGATGTTGTATCTGACATGGTAGTGCCTATCCTAGCTGTGAGGACACCAATTGATGTGTAATGTACTGTTAGGCAGACATAGTAGTATGGCATATGATGTGACATAGTTCTCCGTTGATGAATGTGGTGTCTTATTGTAGGCTAAAGCAATACATGTATGCTTAGTGAGTGGTACTGCTGGTGAATCCGTCACTAATATGAACTGTAGTACAACCTGAAGCTGTAGGGCTAAACAGCACAGTATGGTGTGCATTCACACTGCTTGGAAACACTGTCATGTGTGTTTCCTCTAGTCTGCACAGAGGACAGACTGCAGGCATAAGGGTGTATAAGTAGTGGCACACAGCACCATATGGTACACAGGTAATGCTCATCTGTGTTGGCATACAGTGGTGCATTGTATGTTTTCCTGATGTGTGTGTGATTATGCCTGTACAATGGTTGTAATCATATGTGTGTTACAGGGTTAATGTGTGTATCCAGCAACATATATAGTCTGTTACAGCAGTATGCCACCTATAGTAACAACTGGACACATCTGTTAGACAGGGCTATGGCATCAATGACTAGGGTGTTTGATTGGTATTACTGTACCTGTACTTTACATTCATTGCAATGGATGACATCTCTATTCATGCATTGGTGTGATATACACCCCTGTCTTGAGGTTGTGCAATGTGTCACAAACAGTATGTCAGGTACTGTTGTATAGTGGTGTGATATATAGAGTCTGCCAGGCAGTGTTAGTTAGTTGTGGCCTGAGAACCAATAAGTGTTATTGAACGTGTGTAACAACTGACAGATAATAGGACGGTATATATGTCAGTAAAGTGATATCTGTGGGTAAAGGTGTAAAGTGTGCCACAGGACACTCTCACATATATTGTTCATATCTTTTTCAGCCAGATGGCCCACCAACGCAACCCAGCTTACACAGCGGATGAGGAAGAGGTGATAGTCAACAGCCTTTTGCAGCAGTACACTATGCTCTTCTCCAGAAGCAGCCAGCACTAGCAGGAGTGGACTGCACTGTGGCAGGAACTTGTTAGTCAGGTAAATGACATAGGCATGCATAACCGGACATATGAGTAGGTACGCCATCACTGCAGTGATTTAATTAGACAAGTCCGGCGGCGTGTGTCTGATATCCAAAGGCAGCAGCTTGCCACAGGTGGTGGGGTGGCCATTCACCCCCCCTCACCAGAGCGGAGGAGCTGCTCCTAAGTGTGGTGGCTCCTGGACAACAGCTACAGCAACCTCTGACATATGTTGTAATGGAGGCCAGAGCCACCCAGCACATTCATCTGGAGCAAGCAGGTAATATGCCCTTTCTGTAGACTACAGTTAACTGTATTGTTAGATTATGTGTACATGAGATGTGTACTGTGTGTTTACCAGTTCCACTGCCTACTGTTGTGCAATACGGATAGTTTGTATAATATCCCTACACCTGTGACTGTTGACTGTTGTTGTACTGCAGTTTAGCATACCCACTGTAGCAATGCCACAGTTGTGGCCACTGATGAACCCTCTCATATTCTCATAGGTCCCTCTGGTGTGACGGCAGGGCAGCTTATCCATGCTGGTGAGTGTGTTATACCTGCAATGTTGGTAATGAAATATGCATGTCATAGGTGAGGTGTAGGCCATGTACACATAACACACCTATGCATAATGCATGCCGTGCATGTTTGCTGTGAGACATTGCACAGCTCAGTAATGTCAGTAGCTGCCTCAATGACATGCAATACACAGAGCATGACACACAGTTGTGGCAACCCTGTACTGCACATTGGATAGGCATAGTTGCAACACCTGTACACAACATAAGACATTTATCACATGCAGTACACAAAGTCATGCTACATATGGCATAACCACACACCCGCTGTAAGGTCACACGTCAGTATCCCATGTCATCCACACACACATGACACTCCTCAAAACTGAGGTGGAATCCTTCAAAGCCCCCGGGCCTGTGGAAAATATGGCCCAGACTGCAGAATCCTTTATAAACGCATTCTATGAACACCTTCAGGAATGCATGGATCATGCAATCCCAAATAAAACCAAGACCCAATCCTCCAAAATTAGGCGTCCTGTCTGGTGGACCCCAGCCATAAACAAACTATACAATAGAAGGAGGAAGCTACTACATGATAGAGGAAAATTCCAAAAAGGGAAGGCATCTCTGATCAGTATTAGCAAAAAACTACGGGCACTCATAAAATCGTCTAAGGCCAGCTTCAAGAGAAAAATTGCACAGGACACTAGGGATAATCACAGGGCTTTCTTTAGTTATATTAGGAACCTAGGTGGGAATTCCCAGATATGCTCAGAATTAGTCCAAAATGACAACAAATACACTGAACCCACAGACATTGCCAACATCCTAGCTGACAGGTTCAGCGCAAATTTCTCCCCCCACTTCCCCACCAAAAGGGCAAATATCTATCCCAGCAGAGTGCTGCCCCCCTGACATCTCAGATGCTCAGGTAAGAGCCGCCCTCTCTAAAGCAAAAAACACAGCATCAATGAGACCAGACGGTGTCCCAGGCTGCGTCCTACATGAACTCCAAGAAGAACTAAATCCAAACATTAAACTACTGTTCAATCTCAGCCTTTCTACAGGATATTACAGCAACAGTGGTCCCTCTCCACAAAGATGGTGCCTCAACGGATCCTGGAAACTATCGCCCCATAAGCTTGACTAGCTTGGTCTGCAAAGCTATGGAAAGGATCATCATGGACCTCATAAATAAAGATATTGGGGACCTACAGACACTGGATCCTACCCAGTTTGGCTTTGTTAAGGGCAGATCCTGCCTCTTAAGCGTGGTCAATTTCTTTGAAACAGTCACCAAGCCCATTGACGAGGAGAAGGTGGTCCACACAGCCTACCTGGACCTTGCAAAAGCCTTTGATACAATACCCCACTCAGGCATTATAGATAAGCTCACCAGCTTAAATATAAACCCCTATGTCACTAGATGGGTTGCAAACTGCCTCAAGGACAGAACCCACATGGTTAGAATTGCTGGAGCCATGTCAGACTCCAAACCAGTTACAAGTGGCGTCCCACAAGGCTCAGTCCTGGGACCTCTCTTGTTCGGTATATATTTCTCGGAGGTACAGGCTAACATGGAAGGACTGTGGCTGACCAAGTTCGCAGATGACTGCAAACTGGGTGCCAAAATAGACTCTCCAGCTGACACAAGCATCCTACAAAAGGGCCTCATAGAAACAGACAACTGGTGCCAGAGCCATGGCCTCAAGCTAAACGCCAAAAAGTGTATAGTCATCCCTTTGGCAAAACAAAGTGCCCACAAATTACCACATAGGTGGTAATCCATTGGCACGGAAGAAGTAATTAGGGACCTGGGGACCCAAGTTGATAGCAATCTTTCATTTGACAACCACGTGGCCAAAGTGGTTAGAAAAACATTTTATATAGCCCACCTAATCATGAAGGGATTCACATCTAGATCACGGGACATCATCGTGCCTCTTTACTCATCCCTCATCAGGCCCATAATTGAGTACAATGACCCTTTTGGGATGTACCTTACCAGACACCTGCAGCAACTGGAAAGACCTCAAAGTACCTCACCAAGAGGATCAAAGGGCTCAAACAGATGCCATATGCTGCCCGGTTAAAGAAACTCCAGCTCTACTCAGTGGCATACCGCCTGCTCAGAGGCGATCTGTGCCTGACGTATAAAGCCATGTCCAACCCAGAATTAATGGACATGCTGCACCTCAGAAAATCCAAATCCCATTGAGCTACATGCTCGAGAGACTTGAACCTCAGCACTGAAATAAATAGGACATGCTGGAGGGACAGATTCATAACCCAGAGGCTCCCTTCACTCTGGAATAAAATCCCAGTCCAGGTTAGGCAGAGTCCCTCATTGACTCTCTTCAAGAGGAATCTTGATGAGTGGATGGGAGATAGTAGGCTTACCCCGGGTATCACTTCTGTGTCACTGTTAGACAGAGGCACAGTATACTAACCTCGAAAAAGGGCATAGCAAAATTCATTTAAAATGGGTGGCGAAAGCCAAACACACTCTGGCTAGGCTTATAAATGCCCTAGGGCAGAGAGCCTAGTATGAACCTATGAACCTCAGGGGTAGAGGCCTATCATGGGGCTGTGCAACACTCTTCAACACATAACACAGTCATGTTAGGCAATGCTCCCTACTGGGCACCTCAAACACCCATGTACAAAGTGGCTGTGTAATAGTAAACGTATCCACGGCACTGCAGTTCAGGTACAGCATGCTAGGTGGTGGTCTGTCACACAGTAGTAGCCGTGAGTGACCACAAGATGCATGATGATGATGGCACATGGTATTACACCCCATCCAGTTACAGTGACCACAGTACTACACATAGCAGTCTTTGCTGTGCACCTCATTGTTCTGTGTGTGCAAACATATGCATCTATACACACCATGCATAGCATGTTGTGTGTGTGCTTACATATGCTAGTATACACATTTTGTACAACAGTTGTCATCTGTACAAAGAGTCACATATATGTCCTGGAATGCTATTGGTTGTATAGGTCACATGACACACATTGGGTATGTGTGGTGTTTAATGTTGCAGTCATGTAGCATGCCATGTCATGGCTGGCAACAACATATCTGCAATATGTCCCACACGCACCATAACCACTGTGCAATGTCCATGTCATGCATTGGTATTCCTTCACATCTACAAGCACCATTCATCCCATGTCTGTACATTGCATGCATTTGCTACACCTGTGCCCACTATTATGTGATATGGACACAGACACTGTCATCAGACATGGCAATCTATGTGTCACACAGATAACACTTGCAGCCATGGTATGTATACCATTGAGTGATGGTGCACATGACATTGCAGAGCAGATAATACTTGCACAGCAATGTTGTGTCCATGTACACATTGTGTTCCAGGGTGTAGCCAATCACTGAACAACTACACACATGCATCAAAGCCATGTATAATGTCATTAGATAGGGCTGTCTACACTTGCACTGCATGGTGGTAAGCAACACATGGTCTGGCTGCTGACATGTGTGTGGTGACTGTTTGCCTTGTGACACTGTTACCCACCATCACCCACTATTGTGTATGTGTTGGATTGCTGGTGTGTGTGTGTGTGTGTGTGTGTGTGTGTGTGTGCTGTGGTGAGCAGTGTATTTCTGTGCAAGTGTGCATGTGTGCATGTGTTCATGTGTTCATGTGTGCATGTGTGCATGTTTTCATGTGTTCATGTGTGCATGTGTTCATGTGTTCATGTGTTCATGTGTTCATGTGTGCATGTGTGCATGTGTTCATGTCTGCATGTGTTCATGTGTGCATGTGTTTATGTGTTCATGTGTTCATGTGTGTATGTGTTCATGTGTGCATGTGTGCATGTGTTCATGTGTGCATGTGTGCTAACATCATGTACAGATTGCAAAGTGCATTTCCTGTCTTCCTTCCACAGGTGCTGTGTTAGGCATGGCTGAATGCAGCAGGGAACCTGATGTCACCGCCACTAATAGTGGAGATGATGAGACATGTATTGTGGCACAGGAAGGTCTGACAGGGTCTGTCATTGGTCCACCAATCGACAGTACAAAGCGGTCAACCCCATCTATGCGCACACTCATACTGCCAATACATCCCTCGTCACCAATGGCTGCAGCTGAGGGACAGCATACAGTTGGCATTGACCAGGAGAGTGTGGTACCTATGGCACATGCATCCCCTCACAGCAGCCATAGCCAGATTACCGGAACGGTACCACATAGGCGGATGTCCAGGGGTTCTCGGGGGAGAACCACTGGTCGAATTGCCCTTGGCAGACATGCCCCCGGAGGTATTACAACCTCCAGTATGTTCTGGACTGTAATGCAGGCACAGGCACATATGGAATGGTACACCCAACAGGGACTAAGGGCGCAGAGGGCCCATTACACTGCTATCAATGACAGCATCCGTGACCTTGCCAGTGCCATACGGAATTACACCAAGGTCATTGATAGCCATTGGAGGGAGACATTAGATGTCCTCCACAATGTGTTAGCCATGAGCCAGGACCATGCAGGAAGGATGAGAAGCCAAAGCAGACGCATGCTAGCAACAGCATCAGCTGGCAGTCGTCGTAGATGAACCATGGATCACAGCTGCTCCCATAGTGGCAGTACCAGCCCCAGCAATGCTGGGGCTGTCCTGTCCATTGACCGTCCTACTAGACCACATGCACATGGTGCTGGCCAGTCACAGCAGGGACATGGGTCCAGTCATTATACCTCTACCTCTGATGATAGCACCCAGTCAGGGTTGGTACCCGATACTGCCCGTAGCACTCCTGCTAGGCACAGGTATGGTGTCCGTGGCCAGAGACAGTGATCTGTACAGTCTAGCAGGTACAGTCTGTGGCTGTCCCACAACCACCCGTATATGCAGCCACATGGTGGAGTTGTGTGCCTGCAGACACACACACATTTACCATACAACTAGGGTTCACACATACACACACGCATTACATCAACATTGGCCCATGCAGTACTGTTGTCCCTCACACACACACACACACACACACACACACACACACACACACACACACAGACATGCCGATTGGTTGGGTCAATGTCAGGCTCTGGCAAACCTACAACACACCCTGTGCATATGATGACACCTGTGCTACCTCCTGTCATCTGTCACATTGAAGCAGGAATAGACTAACATGGTTCTGATGCACAGGGTGACATTATAGCAGTGTAGCAATAGTAGCAAGTTGCCAACAGGAAGGTGTACTGATATCCTTGTAGGTATATCTGAGCTTGCATTATGCATCACAGCTCTGATAGTCATTGTAGTATTGTTTACACCAGTGTTAGGTCTGAGTATGTATTGTCCACCCATGTGCCACTTGGCTGAAGTGTACAGTGTTGCCAGCATGTGTTAGTGAGTGGACAGTACGTGTGTGATGTGTGCATTACAAATTAGCGGGTGTACATTTGTGAACATGGTGTGTGTGCACTGTCTGCATGTACGTGCATAGTGGATACGTGGGATGTGTGACATACCCTGTTCTACACATTGTTAACATCTCATGGTATCTTTCGATGGCCAGTATGCATTCTACTACAGATATGTACTAACATGGGTACACATGTGTGTATGACATGGGTTGGCACTATGCTGTGGGTGATACCATTGATATCTGCCAATGATCTGCAGTCTGGCAGTATACACCACCTCAACAGCATGACTATAACCAATCATTAGATGATGTCCTGACAAATAACTCACAGTTGTAGGGAACTCAGTAACAGTTGCATCCTTCCAGTACTATACTATAACAGTAACCAGTGGTATTGACCGCCACACGTTCCTGGGACCACACCTGTGTGGCATAAAGTCCTCTTCGGTACATGCAAACATACTAGGGATATGTCCATCCACATCTGGAAATGTATGCATTGGCCTACACTGCATTCCCTGGATGAGACACATATCCTACACAAGGGTATCATACAGACAGATACCTGTTGTCCAATACATGCTGTACAGCAGTACGCTGTCTATGGCATAGTCATCCACATTTACTATACATACTATCCCGACAGTACCACATAGGTGGTAGCCCTGAACATGTATGTTGGGTACCAATGTGTACAGACAGACATGTGTTATGTCATCTGTCCCTTGGTAGCCACATCTCCATAGGTATTGTGGGGTCCCTCGGTGTTTCACATAACACATTAGGGGCCTGCATGCATATCCACAGGGCTGGTGCACACCTATCATGACTGTCCATTATTGCCAGTCATTGTGTATGAACATGTCTGACATATATCCCAGCAATTACCCTCACTCACAGTACTCTATAGTACGTGTCATGGGTGTGTGTGTGTGTGTGTGTGTGTGTGTGTGTGTGTGTGTGTGTGGCAGGGATGTCCTTGGCCATGGATCACTACATTGTCCAGTCTTGACACAGACATGCATATGTGGCCAATGATCTGAGAAGCAATGGCACAATCTGTCGAAGGTTACAAATGTATTCATGTAGTATGCAGGCTTCACACCTATGTACTGATTGAGGTCACATGTACACAAATCTATTTGACATGCAGATACCCGATGTGTGCAATGCACATACTGTTTGAAACATATGCCATTCCGTAGTAAAAGCAAAACCCACACTGCATTGACCACCTGTGGCACACACACACACACACACACTCAGTGTTTGCAGGACTCAAACCCCTACCTAACTATGTTATGATACTAGAGAGATACGCATTAACACGGCATGCTATATGCATTACTGGGTGGTTTCTGTCCTCTTTGAATATTTGCAGAATGCTGACATCATCAGACTTTCCGAAGAGGGATGTACCTCTTTTAAAATGTGTTTTCACAGTCTCCAAAATGGCTACTCCTCTCAAAGGAAATCACACACATACAGTGTCTGTTTGTCCTGTCGTTCACCTATGACACATGTGGGGAAACAATGTTATCCATGTGATGGGATTCATTTCGCATTGGGAAGACCAGTTTACACATTCTACATGTGATATCTCCTGGTATGATGTTAGGGTCTTTTGTCACTGGGAGGTGGGTATTTATGTATGGGCCTGTCTGACAGGATGTTGACATTGTCAGTCAGGTACAGTTGACCCTGACTCAGGACATATATGACGGTACATCAATATTTCTGACATAGCTGAAGGAGGTGTAATGTTTCTGTCTGTACTCCCTTGCAGATTATCTTTCCACAGCAACAACAAACCTGAACACTAAAACCCTGTTATACCCTTTTACACACTTGACACACTACTGATCCTTTGTGATCAGTCGACAGTGTATGTCAATATCATATCCTGGCATGTCCAGTGGTTGGTTTTGTGTGTACTCTCCAGTCCAGCTGGTGCATATTGGAATTCTGAGACATTGTTACAACTGCCTTATGTACACAGGTAACACTATCCTCCTACCAACAAACTCAGACATCTGTGAGAGGTGCAACTGTATAGACAGACAGGAGGCTGAGCTCTCCCAAGCCATGACTGGCACAGTCTATCGGGTGGTGAAGGTAACCACACACACCACAAATACAGTCACACATGCACCTATGACAACAGCAAACCATATACATTGACACACAATGACATACCTGGAGCATCAAAATATATTCTGCCTGAGCAGCTGAGACATCCAAAGCAGATATGCAAACAACTGCTAACACACAACCATACACACATATCATCACATAGTTCACAAAGTCATTGTGCCACACAGTCACTGCCCTTAGGCCTACACAACCCACCTCATACACTTGTATTAGGTGAGTGTAATTGTTCGTCACACTGACATCCCACTCACCAGGCTGAACAAGGTGAATGTCACTTTGTGCTGTGTGTCGGGTGCCAGGATATGCCACATGACACATGCACTGTCGTCAGTCCACTGCAAGTACAAATATGGCTTTGTCATTGACCATTCTGGTGTGCAAACACTCAGACGTTCCTCCCTGGACTACATGACAAGAGATCATGTAGACCAGGACAGTATGACCCTGACCTTGTGTAGCATCTTACCCTCACCAAGTACTATGTCACAGTATACAGATGACATGATCACTTTTAACAGTTGCCTAACATATTGCTGTCATTCACAGGGGATCCAGTGTCTGTCAGCCTGGGATTACATGCTCAACATGCCATGTACATTCGCTATGGACGCCATACACCTGTCACCCCTAGGCTTTCACAGACTGACTTAGGCTCTTGACACACACATAGTGGCTGTTTGAAGCGAGGGTCAGAAGACATAACCACAGCCATAGACGTTACAGGGTACAGGAAACGAAGAGTGATGGTGCTCAACAACTGATGTCTAACCCTCAGAATGCATGCACTCAGGACTCACATCAGTATGGAATCTGTCGATATATGTGTAGTAACAAACACCTGGTTCAGGCTCACAAAAGCATAGCAGCACTAACAGGTTTTACGTCATACCATGGTTTTCAGACACAAGACTCAGACCGGACAACAACAATAGGGGGGGAATCCATATACATCATTCATACACACACCTCCAGGTTGGTAGCAGTACACAAAGCATTGGGGAACGTACATGTGCAACTGAGAGTGGGCAAAACTGCATTTTAGTTTGTAGACTGCTACAGACCACATGCCCAAACATGGGCACAACAGTCGTTATTCCTGGGAACACTGGGGAATGTGACAGTCTCACCAAACACCATTATATTGTGTGACTTCAAATACACAAACATTGACTGGGTATACTACTCAAGCAGTGACACCCTCGCACAACAGTTGCTAAGATTGTTACACTCAAATGCTAGGGCAGACCTGATCACCACACCCACAGGGGGTTCCTGGGAACACTGGGGAATGTGACAGTCTCACCAAACACCATTATATTGTGTGACTTCAAATACACAAACATTGACTGGGTATACTACTCAAGCAGTGACACCCTCGCACAACAGTTGCTAAGATTGTTACACTCAAATGCTAGGGCAGACCTGGTCACCACACCCACAGGGGGTTAAACATGTGGGACCTGATCATCACCCACATGGGGACTCTATGTTCCACAACAGAGGTATACCTGTAATTGTTAAGGTCGGAACATACATTCATCTCACTAGACATACATATCCCATACACACACATCCTATGTGATCTCAGTGACATACTTCTCATGAGCAAACATCACACTTGTACAAACTGAGGTGGTATCCCTCAATGACCCTGGGACAGTGTTAATTACGGCTCAGACAACATCATACTTTACAAGCACATTTTATGGATAACTAACTGGAATTTGTGGATGATGCTATACCAGATAACTACAAGACTCACTCCTCCAAAGGCAGGGGACCTGTCTACTGGACCACGGCCATTACTGAGCTATACAGTGACAGGAGGAGGCTACTACATTATAGAGCACAATCACAATCAGGAAGGCATCTCTGATCAGTACTATGGTATAGCTACAATCACTTGTTGATTCATCTAAGGCCCACTTCTAACGGACACTTGCAACAGACACTATGGACAATCACAAGGCCTTATTTAGTTATGTCAGGGACCTGGGTGGTAACTCACAGATATGCTGTGAGTTACTAAATAATTACAAATGATACAGTGAACCCACTGACATTGCGAACATCCTGGACAACAGGTTCAGTGGGAATGTTTTCCCACCATACCCCCTGCAGTGCACATGTCCATCACAACAGGGTGTAGCCTCCCTGATATCACAGATGAACATGTGTGTGCTGCCTCTCCATAGCAGACAACATGGCATGAGTGGGACCAGATAGTGTCCCAGACTGTAACATACACGAGATTCATGACAAACTTCACACTCACATTATGTCACTGTTCAATATCAGTTACTACAGGATGTGTACACATGGAATGGCGTACAGCTACGGTGTACATGCTCCACAGTGCTGATGCCACAAGGGACCATGGACATTATCACAATATATGCCTAACTATCCTGGTCTGCTATGCTATGGAGTGCATCATCATGGAACACATACACATACACATTGTGAACCTACAGCACTGGATCCTACACAATTTGGTGTTGTTGTGGGCATATCTTGCCTCTTGCAGATGTTTGATGTCTTTAAACAGTTAACAGGTCCATAGACATACATAGGGTTGTCCACACAGCCTACCTGGAGCTCGCACACCACTTCTACACAATACCCCACTTGGCCTTTACACATTAGATCACCGGATTCAATATCTACACATATGTCACAAGATGGATTGCTAACTGGATCATGGATAGCACACACATAGTCAGTATTGCAGGTGCCATGTCTGACTATACACCAGTTACATGTGACATCCCACAGGGCTCAGTCCTGGGACCTCTCTTGTTCTCTATATATTTCTGATACATACTGGCTAACACAGGAGGAATATGGATGACCATGTTTGCAGATGGCTGCAAACTGTGTGCCATAATCGACTCCACAGCTGGCACAAGCATCCTCAGAAAGGGTCTCACAGAGATGGATGACTGGTGCCAGAGCCATGCCTACAGCTACCTTACTTTAGATGCATAGTCATCACCTTTGGTAGTAACATCATGCACACACATTACCACATAGGTGATGATACATCACATACAGTGTGTGTGATTTATGATTTGGGGACATGAATACTTAGTACTCTCGCCTTTGACATTCACGTTGCCAATGTTGTTGGACACACCTTCTATTTAGGCAACCTTATCCCATACAGTTTTACATCCAGATCAGGTGGGGTCATTCTGACCCTGTAGTCATCAGGCACATGCTTGGATACAATGGCCCATTTTGGATGTACCTTACCAAACACCTGCAGCAACTGGAATGTACACAGATTTACATAACCAAGTGGATCTAGGGACTCACACAGATGGTATGCACAGTTTGGCTATGGTCACCCCAGCTCTCCTCAGTTGCTTACTGCCTATTTGGATGCAGTATGTGCCTTTTGTTTGATGCCAGGTCCATCACAGCATTGATGGACAGGCTCCACATGAGGATATCAAAGTCCCTTACAGCTACATGCTCCAGGGACAGGTACGTGAGCAATGATGTTAATAAGACATGCTGGAGGGGCATATTACCATCACAGAGGCTCCACTCACTTGGGAATGTGATCACAGTCCCACATATGCACAGACCCACTCTGACAACCTACAGGTGACATCTTCACAGGTGGACGGGTGATCATATGTTTAGCCCTGGAATATGTTATGGGTCCTTGCTAGACAGAGGCAGAATGAAATGAACATATGTGAGATATCTTGTGTGACCTACTATTAATAGGCACACTCTATTGATCTAGCATGATTGCAGAATACAAACACACTGTGGCTAGGGTTCTACATACCCTAGGGCAGATAGCCTAGTGTCAACCTCTGAACCTATGCTAATGTTCGGGATACACATTGTTCAGTGATGGTACTGATTGCAGGTTTTGTTTCTTCTTTGCTTTACCACTTCCTATGAACAACCTAGGTTTCTGCATAACATATTTGATTGTGACAGGATTTCACTATATTATATTGAGTCTGTTGCCATATCACTGTGTGCACATGGTGGATTGGTGAATAGTGCGAGGTTCCTGGGTTGACACTTGCAACTGAGGGATATGTGTGGCCCTCTGATGTACTCAAACTTGCCCTAAGTGTGTGAGCATGCCCAGTTCAGACTTTCAGTGTTTTGTTGCCTGACATTTGGCTCATAGTTTCAAGTGTGTGAGCATACCCAGTGTGACCTTGCAGTATGTTGCTGTCTGAGGTCCACTACATTTGTTGATGTGTGTGAACATTACCAATATTGACATTTATACTATATGTGTGTTGAATATCAGGTTCTATTATTACTGCAGGCCTCACCTTTGTGTCTTAACTCGACAGGGATTATGCTATGCCTGCAAGGTTTCCATGAGATACTTAGCACTGACTTATCAACATTTTTTCATACAAGCTGACCATTGACATATTGTCATGGTTTAGTGGTTCTGTACTCTGACTATAGTGCACTGTATCCTGGGTTCGATGACTGTCACTGCTTCATATTTTCATACATGCCAGAACAGACTGCTTCAAGAAAAGTGAAGCAAATATGAACTTGTTAACTTGCTTTTGATGAACTATACCCACATTTGACCAGACTTGCACAACATTGCTCAATGTTGCCCAACATTGCTGGACAGTGCACAATATTGCTGAACATTGCCTGTAGTTGTGCTACTTAGTGTGTGCAATTTTGTTTACATATACTAAATAGTGGTGAGAGCTGTTTAGCAGTGCTTTATATTGCTTAACACATAGCAATCATGCCTCAGGTGGTGCTGCAGGGCTGCCTATGTTGGATGCACATTTTACACTCACTATACATGTTTGTTAACAGGTAGTCTCAATTTAGGCATCGCTTTTACTGTATGTGCAAGTCGGAGAGAGATATCATTTCCAGGGTTCCTACTGAGCCAGTGTATATGCTATGCATTGCCTCTTTGCCAAGGCCAATGCATACTGGGCACGCCTCCTTCTGCCTACTGGGGCAGGCTCAGGTTGTTCCTCCTCTGAGTCACGCTCTGCCTGTGATGGCCTTGGCAATGGTGGGGGGCTGTTTGGCCTGGTCCTATGCTGCTCCTGCTGCAGCTGTTTTCACAGGATCATGTTGTGTAGCATAGCACATATCATGACTATTTGGGTACATGTAGTTGGTGAGTACTGAAAGGCTCCACCAGATGTGTTCAGGCACCGGAACCATAACTTGAGCAGCCCAAACACATGCTCGATTACATTTCATGTTTGTGCGTGTGCCTCATTATGGTGTTCCTGTTCAGGTGTGTGTGCATTTCTGATGGGTGTCATCAGCCATGGCTCAAGTGCATATCCAGCATCCCCCACTAGGTGACCATGAGGGATGTCCCCATTGACAAATGTCTGGCACAGCTGTGTCAGATGCCAGATATGGGAGTCATGGTAGCTTCCAGGGCAGCCAGCACACACATTCATTATTATGCCCTGGGCATCACACACAACCTGGCAGTTGATGGAGGGGTAACCCTTGTGGTTATAGTAGACCCTACCCCGCTCACCGGCTGGTGCTTTGATGTGAATGTGCGTGCAGTCTATTGCACCCACTACCTCAGGGTATTCCGCTATTTGCTGGAAGAGACGCATATTGCTGGCCAATACCTCACGGGAATTGGGGAAATATACATGATCACTGACATGTGCTGCCATGGCATTCAGGAACTGGTGCAGTACCCTAGATGCTGATGCCTGTGAAATCCCCATCATATCGCCAGTTGGTCTCTGGAAGGTACCTGATGCTACTATTCTTATGCCAAC
The DNA here is from genome assembly GCF_019279795.1 of Protopterus annectens. NCBI lineage: Eukaryota > Metazoa > Chordata > Ceratodontiformes > Protopteridae > Protopterus > Protopterus annectens. The sequence goes on along the minus strand of NC_056726.1, from coordinate 1,171,841,358 downwards.
ACATACCTTGGTTTCCACTGGGATGGGTTCCCCTCTGTTGGTTCTGTGTGTGAGGCATGGCTTGCACAGCTCAACAATTTGCTGCATGAGGTCTCTGTCTACTCTATAGTGCTCCACTATCTGCAGCTCATGTAGCCCCTGGTAGGTTACCCTAGGCCTGTTCACTCTTCTCCATCTCCTCACTGTGGGTTGCTCAGCAGCATTTGCATTGTCACCACCCTCAGCATGTTGCATATGTCGCCTTATGACAGCAATGGCAGCCCCTAACATTTCTTTGTCTCAGTAAAGCTTTTTCAGTTTTCACTTCTATTAGATTACTGCAATGTTGCAGTGTGTCTGAGAAATACATACTGGAATGTTTTTTGCGGAGTTTTGAGTGCTGGGCTGGGCTAGTGTAATGGCTGTGTAATTGGCTGATTCTGATTGTTTTCACCTGCTAGCTCTACTAGTACTCCATGGTTAACTTCCTACTATTTGTTGTGCTTCCTTTTCCCTTTCTGTTTCCTCACGGGGCAGCGCCGCGCAAACACGCGCACACCAGCTCACACGCGCGCACACATGCTTACATGGACTAAAACTTGCTTATTCCTGTTAAAACGTGCGCACACCAGTGCAAACGCTAACAACTGTTACACAGCCTTACATATGCTTACTCAAGCCTACACTCAAGCCTACACTTGCGCACACACGCTTACATGCGCGCACACTGCCTTACTTGGGTTTACTGGTGCGCACACACGCGCATGCATGCTCAGCAAGAAACTTTGGTGTTATCCACGGCATACACTTTCGATTTCTTGACTTTACCTGGCCTACCTGTTGACACACCTCTTTCATTATTATGTAAATGTAAGCTGGCACATGTCACTCTGCTCCAATGAGCTGCACTCCTTTCATACATACCCCCCTTGTGATGTCACCTATCTTCTACTCTGTTACTCCCCTTATCCTACTCCTACAGTCTACTGACTCTGCTCATGTAAACTTGTGATTCACTATCATAACTCTCATTTGCATAGGATTGCCTACTAATGCTTAGTTACATCTCTTAGATTGAGCTTCCCCCCTTAGCAACCTCTACTCGGTGACCATGTTGTCTTCAGCCTGCCATTCCCTTGCATTGTAAATTCATTTTAGCTATGAAATCCTCATTTGTGGATCTTATGGTTAAACCCCGGAAATCGGGATTAAAAAAAAAAGTTATTTTATTTTTAATTTGCATCACTTCCCATTGCCAATGGCCATATTTTTGGCCATTTTGGCATGCTTCCTTCTGTGAATGCATGCTTTTTCACATAAGAGAGTTCATCAGATATTAAGATGATTTAATCTTGCCACACAGGTCTCTGTGGCAGGAACAAGATATAGAGGGGGATTCCCTGGCGCCTGAGATTTGATGAATTATATGGCAGCAAAACTAGGCAGGTACAGGTTACACCAGGTATTAATGAGGCTCTCCAATGCATGCTTTTTTTCCAGCTGACATGGCTCCGTTTTGCTATTTGCAGAACCGTACTCAGTTATCAACTGAGTACATTTCTGCAAATAACACTACTCCTACTCGGACAGGTTCGGGTTTCCTGGATCACAATTTTACCTCATTTGCATGTCTTTCACCTGCAATTGAGGTAATTTGCATATCCTGGCCCTGTCCGTGTAGGACTACTTTGGAAAGCTCAGTTGCATGCCCCTGCCGGCTGTTTCTGGATTGCTCGGCGGACATGTTGGCTTGCTGGATTCTTACTCTACTCTTAGACTCCGTGCAAGCCTTCATGAATCTGGCCCACAGTCTCATGCTGCGAAACATTTTGTTCTTGATATATTTTATAATGACATTTGTAATAGTTTTCTAGCAAAGTAATACTGCTTTATTGAAAAAAAGAAATTTCATATATGCTTAACTCCTGTTTTTTTTTTCATGTATAGATATTGGTCATATTCACTCCTTGCTTATGCACTGAAGAAATTCCATTGAAAGGGTGAAACCTTGTTTGCATTTAACTCATTGTGGTAGCTTGTTTCAACAATAAAGGATTTATGATATATCCTTTGAACTGGTGCTGCGATCTTACTTTTTTGAACTATGTTTAAGTATATAATATGTCCTCATCAAAGAGATTGATCAACAGAAAAACATGTCAACAACATTGCCATTTATGACCACTAACATAAGTAAAAATAATTTAAAACTAGTGAATGCAAGCGTAAACAAATACTTTACATTTATGTTTGGAACAGATAGCAAAGCATGTGTTTTTTTCCTTAGGGACTTAAATTAATTCCATGGTTGCACAAACACAGAGACAAGGAAAAAGTACTGAATTATGTTTCAGTCAACCTCCTAAAATTTGACTGCAAAATGATGTGACCATCTTCACCACTGACAAAATGTCTCACAAAACTCATGTGATAATAACAAATAGCTGACCACACTAATTGAACTGAAAGATTTTTCTCTCTCTCTTTATATCTAAATCTCTCTCTCTCTAGATATATATATATATATATATATATATATATATATATATATATATATATGGATCCCTGTCATATGATCAAAGTTTCAAAACTTCGAAATTCATATTATCAAAGTTTTGAAACATCAAATATTTTGAATGGAGATTGCTGTACAGTAAGAATCAGAAGTTGTCAGTGTAGTGTGATATCAGAGTTGCTATATTTAATTTGCAGGGGGTGTGGGGGTGTAGGGGGGATTGAGATCCATATGTATATATATGTAAAGGTTTTTAGGTTCATAGGTGATTATTAAGCTAATGGCACAAGCGCCTTTACAAGCCTAGCCAGTAATACCCAGGATATAGCAATATTAGATCTTAATTCACCAGATATGAGATGGGGTAGTATCAGGGTAGAAAATCTTTGGGTGTTCGAACCCTGAGTCATTTTACAGACTGTCTTTGTACATAAGGAGTGAATTTATGGTTTCCCCATCTATTTATCCAAATCTTTTTTTGAACAGAGTGAGTGATGGGCTTTGTTTTACAAAGATGGGAAGTTTATTCCTTAATCGAGGTATCCTTTGGGATACAAATGTGTCTCTTCAGCAAGTTCTGTCACAAATAAGGTTCAGGTCCATGGAACGGTTTACCTTTGTATAATTTTTCTTGCAAATATGTAACATTTTCATCAGGGCTGGATCAGAGAAGGCCTTGTAAGTCAGGCATAAGTCCCCTCTCAATAAACTATACGGATTAAAGGGATAGGGACTTTAGTTGGTCTGCAGAAGACATTTGTCCTAACACTTTGTATTTTTTTAGTGAGAAACCTCTGGGGCTGCTCCATTTGGTGTAAGTGTCTGGTTAGGTATGTGCAGCAGAGAGCACTGCAATTGATTATGGGCCTGATGAGGACAGAGTACAATGGCGGTGTGATTTGTTTGATCCTGATGCCGTGCCTTTACTTATAAGTTGAGCTATAAAGAAGGATTTCCTCACTACTGTAGCTACCTTGTGTTCAAAGTTTAGGTTAGTATCTATCTGTGTTCCTTAGGTCCCTCACCACTGACTCTTCTTTTAGGGACATGCTATCAATATTATAATTTGCAGGGATATCTGATTTACCAGTCATTTATATTTTTTAGGCCTGTTTGTAGGATATCAACATCGTTTAATGATTCGGTGATTGCTGACAGCTTACAGTGGTCAGCGAACTTGAGCCAGAGGTCTCTAACATTGGCCATCACTTCAGAGAAGTATTTACCAAACAGAAGGGATCCCAACACTGAACCCTGTGGGTCACCACTATTAACAGGCTTCTTATCGGAAATGGATTCACCTATCTAAACAACACGTGTTCTGTGTGTTAGCCAGTTGGCTGTTCATCTGATGATGTAGTTGTCTATGCCTAGCTCATAAGCTTATCTATGATTCCTGAGTGGGGGATTGTGTCAAAAGTTTTGGCCAGGTCTAGATTAGTGGTGTGTACCATTTTACCCTCATTTATGGCCTTGATGAATTTCTTGAAATCCACCAGATTGTGCAATCAGCACCTCCCTGTGACAAAGGCAAACTGAGTCTGGTCCAGTTTTTTGAAAAATCTTATGTCATTATTGATTAGGTCCATGATAGTTCTCTCCATGGCCTTGCAGATAAGATGGGTAAAGCTTATGGGTCTTTAGTTCCCTGGGTCAGTTGATGAGTCCTCCCTCCCCCTTGTGCACAGGGATGACTGTTGCAGTTCTGCATTCTTCTGGGACAAAGCCTGTCCAGAGAATGTGGTGAAAGAGAATTTCTAGTGGTTCTGATAGATTCTGTTTTAAGCTATTTAAGAAGCATCCTGGAATGTTGTTGGGACCCATGGAGTCTCTGTTTTTGGTTTTAGTGAGAGCAGTAAGGACCTGTTCCCTTGTAATGGCCAGTAGGAGGATGGTTGCAGGTATTTCTTGGGGTTTGGCAGGAGCTGATGGGTGGAGAAGTTTGAACTGAACTTGTTGGCCAGCAGGTTTGCTATAGTTTTAGGCTGGGTGTAAGTGTTGGTGTTTATGATTAACTCAGGACATTGCTGAGCATTTCTCCTGAGTTTACAAACATCATTAAAAAAAGCCTTATGGTTATCGTTCATCTGGGAGGTTATCTTTGCCTCATAGTTTGCTTTGGCAGATTTGATCAGCACTCTTGATTTGTTTGTTTAGACTGGTGAGTATCTTTTTGAACTATTTTGTCTGTTCATTCTTGACATGGGAGAGGATTTTTTCCTTTTGTTATTAGCTTATTTATGCTAGGGCTTCACCAAAGTGGTTTATTTTTGCCAGTAATTATAAGTTTGACTCAGACAGGTACTGCCTCCTTTATGTAGCTATGAATGTATGAATGTAGTTGCACAGTGCTTTTGTGTACAGCTCAGAGTAGGTCTCAGTGTCATCCAGGTTTGGAGGGGCTTTTGAATCCACTTCCGATAAGAAACCTGTTACTAGTGGTGACCCACAGGGTTAAGAGTTGCAATTAATTGGCTGTCACTACGTTTGAGATAATTGACCTTAGCAAAGTTCTTAACAGGTTTGGGGTTTGATGGGGGTTCTAGCTTCATTTTAAAACTAAAGGAGATCATTTTCTGGTCAAATCTTACCAGAGAGGAGTTATGCAAGAGAGGTAGCAGCATCCCCCCCATGTTCACGAGTACTAGGTCTAGGATATTTGTAACTTTAGTTGGGGAGCTAACTAGTTGATCCAGGGTGTTTGCATTCACAAAGTCCAAAAACCTCTGAGCAAGTGAATTATGAGTTGTATAAGTCTCACAGTTTATGGAGGGGTATGGTGTTAGGCTGAATGTTAAGAGATTCCAGCAGATTTAGGTAGGAGGTGTGGTTTTCCAGACTCATGTTAGGGGATCTATAGCTAGCAAGGATATGATAGGGGGTTACACCTAAGGTTAGTTGGGCATGGAGTAGCTCAAGTGAGTCATGTTGTTGGACCAGTCTAGCAGTGTACTTGTCCTTTATGAACATTGAGACACCTCCTCCCTTGGTTTTATCCTGAGCTGAGAGGGGGGCCAAAATGTATAAAAGGCATTGTTACCTTTGATAGCTGGGGTGCTTTCTATGGTTCCGAATGAGGTTTCTCTGACTGCACACATGTCTGCATTCTCAAAGGTGAGGAGTACTTCCAGGAAGTGCATTTTTTTATTTAAACTCCTAGCATTGAGCAGCAGTAGCTTTAGGTAGCCGTGAGTGATTTTTGTTATGTTGGAGGGTTTAATAACTTGGCACTGCCTAAAAAAGGTACTGTGGGGATAGATAAGGATGTTGTCATTATCCAGAAGCCAAATGATGACAAGTGAAAACCACCTCTGGCAAAGCATCATGGTCTGTCATTCATATCTCCCCAGGATGACAGATATTGGATCCTCTTGTTGTGACACTAGAAACTAAGCCAATTGTTGAAGTCAATCATTTTTTGCTGGTACCGTGGCATCATTATTGCTGAAGGTAGGATGCTACTCAAGGTTAGATTCATACTCACCTGGAAGAGATATTCAGAGAGCTCCATCATGTCTCTCTTCATATAGCCCAACAAGGTATGTCTTAGGTCATTTGTACCCACATAGACTATGACTGTGGCATACTGGTGCTTATGGTTTAAAGACCTAACTGCATGTGTAATCTGGTGGATATTGGCTCCAGACACAGCTCACTGTGATCTTCTCCTTGTTTAGCCTGGTAAGGGGGTCATCAGTATATCTTACAATGGAATCCCCAATAATTAGAATATTTTGCTGTGTAGCAATGGGCTTGGAAGCAAGGCTACTATAACATTCAGAGTTATGTGTTCTGTGAGGTGCTGTCTTTTTTTGAGTGTAAGTAGGAACACTGACAGATGCTTTTAGGAGTTCTTGGATAATTGCTAGATTAGATGTGAGTACCTCTGCATATGTGGCTCCATGTGTTTGTTCCTTTGTGCTGGTAATCAATGTTTTGGGTGTAACACTGACAACCTGGTTTCCATTTTTTGTGTGTGTATGTGAGAACTTTGCCTTCAATTATATTGTGTATCTACATCTATTATGCACTGTGTTTGTCTGCTCTAAAATAAATGGTTATCAGTGAACATGAAGCAGGATGCCCATATTTACCAGGCCAGAAACAGAGATGACAGGGAAGAGCCTATCTATTATATCAGATCCTTAGTAGATGGGAAGGAGTCAGGGAGAGTCACTTAAAGGTCTAAATGACAGTGTTTCATAGTATACTATTAGATAACTTGCAGTGGTGCTGTCCTCTGCATAAACTGAATAAAAGAAAAACAACCTGGATGACCGGACAAAGGATATGGCAAACAGCTCAAAAATGACACAACAGTAAAAAATAAAGAAAAGCTGAGCTGATCCACCACGGTTGATGGTAAAATCTCACTTTATTCACTCCACAAAATTAAAACAAGAGTAAGCGCTTTCACAATTGACCTGATTGCTTCATCAGACTCACAAACTGGCAGCTCTTTGAGGAACTGTGAACAGTGGGAGACTATGGAGAGTGTTTCCTATAGAAGATTTTAAACTAGAGAGGTTTGCTTATATGTAAAGTACTGATGCACAAATGCAAGGCTTTTATACCAGCAGGATGAAATACTTTTACACAGTTAACCCCTCAGGCCAATCAGATAAACACACAATAAGCCTTCCAGTAGCAGTTCCCAACTCGGATGGGTTGAATCAGCCCTCGGCTTCCATCAGAGTGCAAAAATATGCTCTTAATGTAAAACATAAAAAATGCTTTACAACAAAAGGCAGAACACCTGCAGTATGAGGAATCCTTGAAAATAGGTTCACAATCCCTGAGAAATGTTCACAAATACAAAAAAAAGTATGTAAATGTAGCAGAACTTATGCAAACACAGAAAAACTTTGCAAAACATAAAACTATTTTGGCAAACTCAGGAGAACTTTGGCAAACTCAGAACAGCTTTTGCAATATTACAGAAAATTAGGAAATATCAGAATACTGTTAAAAAAAACTACAGTAATAAATAAATGGCATTTCTCTAACAAGTGCAGGCTGAAACATAGTGATAAATTCAACAAAATCAATAAATGCAGCACAGAAGTGCTAAATAGCACTGAGATAGAGCAAACGCAAAAAAAAAAAAAACATATCAGCTTTATAAGTCCAGATGGTTTTAGAAGCAATCCTAGTCCTATAGTCACATGTATCCAAGCCACACACAGGAAAGCTCTGAATAAATGAGCCTAGCTATGCCTCTACTGTATATATATATATATATATATATATATATATATATATATATATATATATATATATATATATACATAAACTAATTTCAATATTGAACAAAAGCGGTATAAGAAAACTTCTTTAGGCTCACTAATTCACAACCCCACTATCTCCATTCTGTTGTGGTTAATCAAAATTTTTATAACTGAAACCGCATCTCTCAGTTTCTGATTAAATAACCTCTCTTCAACAAATTGACTAATATATCTATATGTATATATATATATATATATATATATATATATATATATATATATATATATATATGCATCTCTATCTGTCTATATCCATATAGCTTTGTATCTCTATCTCTGTTTATCAATAATGCTCTCTATCTCTATCTTTTAAGTTCCATCGCTACCCTCCGATCTCTATCTCTGTCTTCTAAACGCTATCAAAACTTCATCATTACAAAATTTAGTATAAGAAAGACTAAATATTTAACAATGCACATCAATAAATAGGACATAAAGTGGCAAGAATTGCATAAACATTTTACTTTGTTACAGTTCAATTTAACCTTAAAATGTTAATTCTACCACAAGAGAAGCGGATATTTTGCATTTTATTATGAAAGAATGAATGAATTGTAATATGAGAAATTGTTAATGGTGCTGAATGAATGTTTATGTATCTCTACTGGTATACCCACTTCCCTCTATGATTACTACTATATGTCTGCCTTAAAGCTGATAATGGAAAAAAAAAACATTTCTGCACAACTGAGGACACGTTTCTTTTTGAATTCTGGTTATAAAATTTTGCCAGGCATGACACAAAAAAAATGCACGATCAAATAAATATTTTTTTAAATAGTAAATCACAGGATTTTACAAATGGTTTATGAGTTTCAGGAGCATTGTGGTTAGTTAAAGAATAATAAGAACATTTCAGTTATGAGGTGAAGTGGAAGTATTCTAGAGATTGGATATCATAAAGGCATATGATTCCATTTTGTATAGTTCATTATTGTAAATACTAGAAAAAGTAAAGTTTGCCAAGAAAATGCTTTCATGTTTAATGGAAGTTTATGATCATTCATGGATTCAAACACTAGTAGATGGCTATATTGGAACACCCATGTTAATAAACTATGGACTTCGGCAGGAGTGTCCTCTAGGTATTTTATTATTTGGACTGAGCACATATTTTGTTGTATATAATTTAAAGCAGAGAGTGGAACAGGCATCACGGATGAAATTTCTGGTCATTTTAAAGAAGTCAAATGGTATGACTGTTACTTGTGGAAAGCGAAGCATACCTCTCAACGGGTCTATATAAAGGTCGCCAAAATAGTATTCCGGCGAACACCTATTCAGTGACCTGTAATCAACAAAACTCGCTTCAGTGATTCACTGAACTCACTAAGGGTAAGAAAATAGTTGCCTGAAGCACAATGGACAACTACAGAACTTTGCCCTTTTCTCCACTGTAGTGTGATCTCAGAGTTGATATATATAGATAGAGGGGGGGTGTCGTGGACGAAGTTCCCCACTTGGGCAGGTTTGAGTCAACTAAAAGTTGGTCTGTTGTGCTTCAAGCAACTATTTCATTGCCCTTAGTAAACTCAGTGAATTGATGACCCATTTTTTGCTGATTATGGGTCACTAGGTGTTCGCTGGAATACCATTTTGGTGAACTAATATAGATCCCCTCTCAAACTCTTTGTGCAAGAAATCTGAACAAAAGCTGACAAAATGGGGAGGACAGAGGTCCCAAAATAGGGACAGATTTAAAATATTTGCTCGTATAAACTTAGGAAGTTGCTAGAATAACATGGTTTGTGTAAACATACATTTTCTGAAGGATTTGAAGTCTGAAACTCAAATGTATGTCATTTATTTAGTAACTTTAATCCTCAGATCAGGCCAGTGATTTGACAGAAAACATCAAATTTTATGAGGAATAGATGAAAAGTATGAGGCAAAATCGTGATATTCTGCATAAATCTGGACAGTTGAGAGGTATGGAGCGTAGATTTAATTAGATTGGAAGGAGTGCCTTTCTAGTTTGATATTTTAGCAACTGGTTTTGTGAATTTAACAGTAATTACAGGTCAGTCAGAACGCAGCTTGTTAAGATGCATGGCAGATTAAAAAAATGTAGAACAATGTCATATCAAAAAGTACATGTAATTAAAAGTTGTATTTTCCCATTAGGTTTATATGTATCTATGAGAAGTGTAGTTATGTCCTGAAATTCTGGAAACAGTTATGATGGGGTTATTTTTTTCTGGGAATACTGGACAATAAATTAAACCTCCCAAAAAGAAGAATATTATATAAGGATAAGGAAAATGGTGGATTAAGAATGCTAAATACATTTTCTTATCTACATTTGAAATGGTCAACAACAACGTTTTTGTTGTAATTCTTAGGAGAGTACTGTGGAGAGATTTTGGAAATATGGTGAAAGCGTGGGAGGCTGGCATAATGGTTAAGGTGTTTTTAATTTACAGATGCAAAGTGCAGTGTCTGATTCTCACATGGGGAGACTGGCTAGTCTTAAAATGGCCCCCAAGGAGAGTTAGCCTTGTACTAATCTATGAACCTAGAAAAGATGTAAAAAGCGCAATTTCTTTAAAAATCAGAAAATAGGAAATAATTTATTTGGTTTCTCTGGGAACTTTAAAATGGACCCAGCAAGTATAATGTAAATATTTTTTTCAAGCCAGGATGCGATGTTTAGACAATTCAAAAAAAAATGTTAATACAAAAAATTAGTGGCAAAGCTATAAGGAAAGATTATGTTTATATTGAAATCTGAAAAGTACTGAATATGTTTTTTTTTTTTGGAATATGAGCAGCAGATTTAAAGAAAGGGTGCTGCCTCAAGTGCTTATAGATTATCTATCTACAGATTTTTTGCATTATGACATTAAAGAGGGGTAAAGTTTATTTTGATGACATTATATTGTGTTGAATGTTTATGTTTTGCATAATTTGGAACAATGAGATCTGCAAATGTATTGTGCAATGGGTTATGAAATATTGAAGAAATATGATCTGGCATTACCTCTTATGACGACATACTATACTCTGTAATAAGGTTATTATTTAATCTTGCTGTTCAGCTTGGCTGTTGAAACAAAAAAATAATTAAATCTGCAATCTTTTTGTAATAAAATGTCTCAGAGGGGTTGCTAACAATGAAAGGATCAAACATGGAGGATGAAGGAGTTAGCAACTTAACCAGAGTGGGCTGCGCTGGACAGAAGACTGTTAATTCACAAAGTAAGTAAGCTATTATTTAACCCCTCTAAATGTCCTGCACTATCCAACATCCTTCAACCATATACCCCCAATAGGCCACTTCGTTGGGCCCACCTAAACCTACTCAATGTCCACAAACCAAAACGACCTGCCGGGCAGCACCTCCTTTCTTTTTCCTTAGCCAAAAAGTGGAACTCTCTCTCTCCTTCTTTAAGATTGACAGAAAATCCTAATAATTTCAAAACACTACTGCATTCCTACCTGTTTTCTAAGTGGAAGTGCAACTGCACTTTCCCCACCTAGCCTCCTCACTGTACATATTAACAGTAATGCTGCCCAATTTCTTACTACTGTCAACCTTGTTCATATCTACTTATTGTTACTGTTGTTCTGTGTATATATGTAAATACTGTAAATAGTTTGCTCTCCCTTTATTTCCCCTCCCTAACATTTATGCTTGTTCTACCACTCTGCCATTACTAGACTCAGGCTCTTTGTAATCTTTAATCATCCATTTCAATATATGAATAATATGTTATGTAAACACCATTCCTTTTATTGCCTCTGTATCACAAATTACCAGCATTCATACCATGTAGACTGACGGTTGCATCCTTATGTATCTGTACCTTGAATCTTATGTTAATTTTTATCTTTTGTATTTTGTTTATATCTTTTTATCTTTGTATCTTGTAATGTGGAGCTTTTCTCCCCGGGCCTCCACTGAAAATGGGCTCCTGAGCCCAGTGGACCTCCCCGGTCATCAAACTGAAATAAATAAATAAATAAATATTATAGTGAGCACAATATCATCCAGAGGATTACAGAATGCTCTTTTGTATCAGCTAATGGAGGAACGCGAGATATCAGTGGGTACAGTATCATCTCGGGCTGTGATAATGCAAAGTGTGACAGACTGCAGGAATGGTAGGAACATCAATCAGACAAATTACACTCTGTTAGGGAACTCACTGAAGAGCAGGATGTCACAGAGAACGAGCAGCTGAAAGTTATATGAGCAAAGGTGAGAGGTGAACAAGCACAGAAACAAAACAATTACACTGTAGCAATGATTGCTACATTAGTGGCAAATTCAATTCAGTGGTGCAGTGGTCTACATTGTTGTCTTACAGCAAGAGGTTCTCTGGTTTGATTCTCGATTGGGGTGCCTTTTGGTGGCGTCTGCATGCCCTTCCTGCATTCCTGTAGTTTTACTCCACTTTCCTTCCACATTCCAAAGACATATATCTGGAGCATTTCTCCCTGGGCTTCCACTGAAAATAGGATCTGCCCTAGTCAACCTTTCCTGGTCAACAAATATTAAATAAAAATAAAATGAAAATAAAATAAAATAACCAGGACGAGAAAAAAGAGACTACTGGTTGTAAATACTACCTCATGAATTGGTGTCCCAATACACAGGTACAAGGTCTGATATACACTGGTATCATGTCTGGGGATTTGCAGTGAGAGATGTTAGATTCTTAACACATTAAGGCTCTGACAACTTCTGCAAGCTAACTTTTCAGCTGGTGGAAAGGTTTCTGTTATCATGTGATTGAAAATCTTTTTCCGAACCATAGAAATACAGCTTAATATCTAGGGTAAATTTACAGCAGCAGAAAAAAAAAATCAGGTGCAATTTAAAATATCCAAAGTAACTAAGGAAGAGATAAAGTGATATTTTTTAAAGAAAAATGTGCAGAATGTTTTTCAGTAACAGGATAGATCCATACCTGCTCTGAGGAAAGACACAACAGTTCTCACTACTGTACAGAAGTACCTGTCAGTTAGGGATTGGTGGTTAGCAGGGAATTGGTATAATGGTTATGGTGTTTACCTTGCAGATGCAAGGTATAGGGTTTGCTTCTCATCTTTAACCTGAAAGATGCAGCAACACATGGGATACATTTGGGTTGCAAGGCTAGGTTTATAAAGGCTCTAGTGGTCATTAGACTAGTATACATCTATGAGCCTATGAGAATTTGGCCTCAAAAAGGGGCTAGTCATGTATGTTGATGCCTCTGAGGTTATCTTCAAAACATGCAAGTCAAGAATTTCTAAATATTTCAGAGCTATGTCATGCTACATAATATAGTGACACAGAGTTGATTAATGAAGAATACTTGACAGGCTTAACAAGGCTTATCTATGCTTCATTAAGGCATGTGCAATCACTGGTCTTTAGACTGAGATTTGAATATGATGATTTGCTTAATCACAATATGTTGGACAATACGAGTCAACAGTGTACATCTAGTATTTTTTTCCTTCTCTTCTGCACTGTAATGTAGTTGTAAGGTGTGTGTGTGTGTGTGTGTGTGTGTGTGTAATATATATATATATATATATATATATATATATATATTTATATATATATATATATATATATATATATATATATATATATATATATATATATATATATATATATATATATATATATATATATATATGTATGTAAGTTAGGGGGTATAAAGGGGTCATGGGTCCCTCACCACAAGGGAGTTATGTTTTTTGAGTTATATTTTTTGGAATTTAACATATAGAAAAGCTTAACTTGCATTCTAATGACTCGACAGAATATAGAAAAACTACTTAAAATTAGTTGCTCTTTGTGAAGAGGCTGAAGCTAAGATGAAAGGGAGGACACAGATTAGGATGCATCATCAAAAGCACCTGCTCTTGGGTTTGCATACTAGGCTGACCACTGGGGTTTTTACATGCCTAGATATGCAACACAAAACAATTTTGTCCCAGAGTTCGTTAGATGTATGGTGGGTATGTTAGTAAAGAGGTAGCTAAGGGTTATGTGGGGGATATTTTAGTTGGGGATTAAATTCTGTCCATCAAAGACATTGGAGCCAGGCCAAGGGTGAATTTGCAATTTCCCATCCAATAATTATGGCTTCTTTTGAAAAGGCCTTGGGATGAACTGTGCTACACATAAATGGGGAGCATATTCCATAATGCTGGGATCCTTTGAGACACATATTGGGCCCTCCAGCAGGTTCTGTCTATGTCTCAGACAGAACTCAGGACCTTGTATATAGTGCTTCTAGTGCTTGGTGGTTAGCAGGAATTGGTATAATGGTTATGGTGTTTACCTTCCAGATGCAAGGTATAGGGTTTGCTTCTCATCTTTAACCTGAAAGATGCAGTAACACATGGGATACATTTGGGTTGCAAGGCTAGGTTTATAAAGGCTCTAGTGGTCATTAGACTAGTATACATCTATGAACCTATGAGAGTTTGGCCTCAAAAAGGGGCTAGTCATGTATGTTGATGCCCCTGAGGTTATCTTCAAAACACGCAAGTCAAGACTTTCTAAATATTTCAGAACTATGTCATGATACATAATATAGTGACACAGAGTTGATTAATGAAGAATTCTTGACAGGCTTAACAAGGCTTATCTATGCTTGATTTCCCAAGGCACTATAATCACATCTTTGCATTGAGTTTTAATCTGTGATTTGCACTTAATCACAATATGTTAGAATCTTTCAATTTATGGCCATCTGTGAACTTGATGAGCCACATCTAGTATTTTAGCCTTGACTTCTGCACTGTAATGTAGATGCCAAACAGGAGTGACTCTGCTGGTGTGACCAGTCTTTCAGTAAAGGTGGTCTCACCAATGTGTGTGTGTGTGTGTGTGTGTGTGTGTGTGTGTGTGTGTGTGTGTGTGTGTGTGTGTGTGTGTGTGTGTGTGTGTGTGTATATATATATATATATATATATATGTATGTATGTTAGCTGAGGAATATAAAGACAGTATTGTGGTCATATTGCCAAAGTTACATGTGGAAGACATAAAGGCATATTATCTGTAACAGTGTTCAGGAGATGTGACTTCCAAACTGAACATTAAATAAAGGATGTAGTACAATTTGTCTTTCAAAATACTTGCATATTGAACAGGGCAACAGCTTCTAAACAAGAACTGTTACAATGTGTCATCATTTGTACTTAAAACAGGACACAGGGGCATGCATTGGCACAGACCTAACAGTTAGGAAAGGTGGGATATGTGTGTGACAAACATGTTGGATTACATGTGCTTGCATCTGCACATAGACTGTACTTGTGTGATATCACATCTCCTTCCATGTAACGCACTCCATGCCTACACAAAGTAGAGTCTGCAGTGGAGAAATTGGCAGATGGAGACAGTCCAGATGTGTTATAGTTATCCCTAGGCAGCCTAACACCCTCAAAGCACTGTGCACATGTACAGAGTATTGTGAACTGGACACACTAACACTGGCACAGTTTGCAGAATCCATACCCTGAAGAGGGACATAAGTTTTTCAGTGCCTGATTAGATGATGTGGGATGGACTAACAGACAATGTATCCCCCTTCCATACATTACCAGCTACTGTCTGTGCACTACTCCTATACAGCTTTTATTTATTTACCTGTTGTTGGCCAGGTAAGTCCCAATAGAGTAGCGGTCTATTTCCAGGAGTGACCCAAGGTGGAATTTATACTACTGGGGAAATTTGGTCAGCGCTGCAAGGAACTTCACCTACTCTTTTCAATAGGGGTTATAGGATCTTTTACTTCAACATAAGCTACCACCAATTCAAGCAGATAGGACCTCAGTTTAAAGTCTCATTGAAAGGGTGACACACTCAGTAATGCAGCACCCCCCCCCCTTTTGCTGCACTGCAGCATCAGCAATCCACCTACCTGGTGTGGAAATAAAACTCAAAACCTTCTGCATCAAAGGTGAATTTACTACCTGTTGCATCACTGACACTTTACTGAGGTCAGTAGTCAGCCAATCATCAAAGTGGCTGAGTGTTTGCTCAAGATTTACTATGTGTACATTGCAGTTCTGCTAATTTTGTGCAATATAATATACAGAAAAAATTTACTCGTGCAGTGACAGTTAAGAGAGTGCAGATACAATTTGTTCTTTCCAGGAAATCATCGCAGTGCAACACACGTGTACTGACTTCCTAAAGACAGGATCTTGCCATGCTGGAGCAGATAACAGTGATATCCTGGGCACCACTCAGGCGTGCAAGTGGTAAAATCCTCTCAACATCAGTATGAATGAAGATGCCCATCTAGTCCAAGCCAGACATTTCACTCTAGGTTTTAAATCATAACCCAGTTCAAAGTTTTTCACTTAGAGACAACCTAAGTACCATGAGAGCTCTGGTGACTGCCTACCCCTACAATGCTATGCAAGCCCAGGTCTGCAGTTATGTGTTACTTAGTGTCTTCTCTCTGAGCCCACATCCTTTGACACAGCTATACTATATGGACTATCATAATGTGCATCATGAACAGTTTTGTTACAAAATGGAGCTCCTGATTCAGCAAACTGAGGGGAAAAAAGAACAGAAATGACAGCCTGGGAGATGTGGAAGGTGGTCCTACCATACCCGCCATACACCACCCATGCAGCTCTTGCACACACATATTTAATATAGATTTTTCTAAGGTTGCACAGCCTCAGAAATGAGACATCATTCAACAGGCATTGGATGTTCACCTACTTACTGTCATTGGAATCCAGAAGGTACAAAAAAAATTTGCTGTATGTATCCTCCATCAACACAACTGTCTACAGATGTGGCATTATCAACAGTAATACAGAGGCAGACAGTGTTCAACACCACAATAACATTAATTTCTTGGGGAATGTATACAACTTTTTTGTGGAAAACAGTTATTCTGGACAATATATCACAAATGGATGCTGTGATCAACATGGGCTACATTGTGAACATACTCCTACGTGCATCCATATTAGACATTCTGCATTTGGCTTATTTGTGCCAGTGGTCCCTTATGCAGTGGTAACCTGCTGCCTTAGTGTGCCATTAGCATGTTTACTACTCACCTTGCCCTGTGATATTTGTATGCTGATATGATCTTTATGCCACATAGCTGCTGATGCATACCTTCTATTGTACCTGTATTCAGTATACCTGTGTGTGTGTGTGTGTGTGTGTGTGTGTGTGTGTGTGTGTGTGTGTGTGTGTGTGTGTGCACAGTTAATTCTACTAAATATTATAGCTGCTGATGGATACTTCTGGGTATGTTAATTGCATGCAGGTTACCTTTAAGTGGGTCTGGCTTTGTTGCTGATGAATCTACTATGTGATACAATGTAGCCATTGTGTTTTTTACTTTGTTAACATTGCAGTTCTTGCTGTGATTAGATAAACCCATTACAGATATAAAATGCACTGGTATTTTGGAATTTGTATAACCGCTATCATTATTATCTTATAACTGTGACATTACTATGCAAATTTCACTGTTGTTTTGCATATGCTGATAAAAGATTTGAAAACAAGGAGCTTTCCCATTTGTGTTCAGGCCAGCTGCACTAACAATTTGGTGAATGTTTTCTCCTCCATATGTTAGCATTCTCATTTCCAGTACTTACTACTTGTGTAGTTAAAACATAGTTTGTCTCTACTTATGTTTTGTCATTATGAAATGTTCATACTGCCTGTACTAAGCAACAACAGAGGAGGGTTGTGCAGCATTCAGCCCTGTAAATGAGCCTATGTGATGCAGAGGATGTTACAGAGGTGCTCTAGAAGGACCAGTGTGCCATGGTAACTATTCCCTTCGATGTGGTTGATTTGGAAGGGCCTCCTTGCCTTGTAGTGGCAGAGATTACTACATTGCTAATACTTTAAGGCATGGAGTGGTAGTGATGAATGCCTCCCTCAGGCTGTCAACTGGATGTTTTGAGCGATGTCTGGTCTATGTAGCAGGTGGGAAGTAGCGAGTGCTGCTAGGTCTGAGACCTTTTTGCAGGTGTTACATATTGTGTATAAAACCACTGCAGCACTGTCAGATTGCCTGTCCAGTTATTTAATGTTTTCTTTAAGCAAGTATTTGAAATTTGACCAAGATGTATTAAATAATTGTGCAGTTAATTTTTAATTAACTGTGTCCAACCTGTATAAAAGTTACCTTTGGATTATCACAAGAAGGCAAATGGCCAAGGTACCAGATGCAATTATTTATTTAACATATGTTTACTGGGAAAGTCTGACTTGGAACAAGGCCAATTTTCAGAAGAGGCCCAGGGAGGAACATTCCAGATGCATGTCTTTGTAACATGGGCGGAAACCAGAGCACCCACAGGAAACCCACACAGATGCAGGGAGGACATGCAGACTCCACACAGAAGGCACCCCAGCTGAGAATCAAACTGGAGAACCTCTTGCTGTGAGGTAACAATGCAACCACTGCATCACTGTGCAGTCCAAAATAATAAACTGAGTTTATTACTGGAATAAACTGAGGTGGTTTACAACCTGGTGGACCCTTTGTGTATTTTTTTCTGCTACTGTTTGTTGTATTTGCTATTGTCTGACACTTCATCTCTCTAACTTGTCTGCTGTGTGCCATATCATTTTTTGTTTTATGTCATGCTGCAGCTCTCCTGCAAGTTGCTTCAAAACTACATAGCTCTCTGTAACTGCATGCATTCTTATTAACAACTCCTGCATGCCTGATGTTCTTTGTATTGCATCTGTTGGACTGGGTGCGCAATCAGGTGTGAGTTTTATACCATTGGTTTGCCCTGCTATGGCAATGTAGGAGGTAATGCTACTTACAGTATATCCCACTTGTGTTCTATTCTTAATATATATCATGACTACAGTGGATTTTATTTGTAGACCTTACGGGTAGTACAGCTGGAAATAATATATCTACATTGGGCAATGTTGGTTTACCTCATAGATGTGACAGCTACTGATCACCCAATAAAATGTTCGCTCCTATAGCACATAATTAGCTATCCTTATATGTGCTGTGGTGTCCTTGTATGCAACATGTATGGCGAGCTGTTTTCCTGTCCTGCACATGGTTAGATATTGGTGCTCCATACACTTGGTATACATGAGCAAATGTTTACTATTCTGTGCCTGACTAGGCTACAGTATTTATTTTTTATTATGTTTTGTGTAGCTGTGTAGCCTTAGTAGGTTAGTCTTACCAGATCATTAAATAACTGATGTTTTCTGTTCAGGTCACTGCTTCTGCCTATCAAGCATGGCATATTCTGATAGCTGCATGCAGATTGTCAGTGCTCTGCACTCCTTCTCAAAGGAGTATGGAAAATCATTCATATGTAGCATATATGATTTTGTTTCTTTATTGTATAGCACTGTATTATGTTATTCCAAATTCTTTTTCTTGTCAGCATTATTGCTGAATTTTTTATTTTATTTATTTATAGCACTGCACACAAGTTGCTACATAAAACTAGATATTACAGTTTGGATTTTGTAGTAATGTTGTGTACATTGTACACATTTTATAAACCCCGTTTTTTAAGTTTGCCTAGCCTATTTCATCTTATTTGTCATTATGCCACGTTATCTGCATGTAAATCTCATCACTTCTTTGACTTAACATTATCTTATATCTTGTAATGTCTTCAGGAATCTTAATGGATAACTTTTTTCAGGCAGTTAGTTTATGCCCTTAGCAAGGCCAAACACTTTATTCCATACTTATAGGTTCATAGGTTCATAAGTTCATACTAGGCTATCTCCCAAGGGCATTTACAAGCCTAGCCCAGAGTTTTGTGGCTTTCGCCACCCCTTTAGTTTGAAGGATACTATGCCCATTATTTTGCTGTGCCTCTGTCAAGCAGTGACACTGAGGTAATCCCTGGGGTATATCTGCGATCTCCCATCCATTGGTCAAGATTTCTCTTGAACACGGCCAGCGAGGTGCTCTGCCTCACATGTACTGGGATTTTGTTCCACAGCATAGGGAGTCTCTGGGTGATGAATCTGTCCCTCCAGCACGTCCTATTAATAACCGTGTCAAGGTTTAAGTCTCCCGCCTTTGTAGTTCTGAGGGATCCAGATTTTTTGAGGTGAAGCATGTGCATCAAATCTGGGTTTGACATGGCCTTGTATGTTAGGCACAGGTCACCTCTGAGCAGCAGTGTTTACTGAATAGAGCTGGAGTTCTTTCAGTCGGGCAGCATAAGACATATTTTGAGACCCTTTATCCTTTTGGTGAGGAACTTTGGGGCCTTTCCAGCTGCTGCAGGTGTCGGGTCAGATACATTCAATGGGGCATTGTACTCAATCATTGGTCTGATGAGTGATGAGTACAGGGGACGATGACCTCCTTGATCTAGATGTGAATCCCTTCATGATCAGGTGGGCAATGTAGAAGGTCTTCCTAACTACTTTAGCAACGTGAGTGTCAAATGAAAGGTTACTGTCAACCTGGGTCCCCAGATCCCTGATAACCTCTTCTGTGCTCAGTGGATTGCCACCTATATGGTAGCTAGGGGTAACCTTGTTTTTCCCGAAGGGTATGACTATGCATTTCTTGGCGTTTAACTTTAGGCCATGGCTCTGGCACCAGTTATCTGTTTCTGTGAGACCCTTCTGAAGGATATCTGTGTCGGATGTGTTTTCGACTATGGCGCTGAGTTTGCAGTCATCTACAAACTTTGTCAGCCATAACCCTCCTGTGTTTGCTTGTACTTCAGAAAAGTAGATGCCGAACAAGAGTGGGACCAGGACTGAGCCCTGTGGGACACCACTTGTGACAGGCTTTGAGTCTGACATGGCGCCAGCAACTCTGACCCTGTGGGTTCTGTCACAGCCAGTTTGCAACCCATCTTGTGATGTATGGGTTTACATTTAAGCTGATGAGTTTTTCAATGATACCTGAGTGGGGTATTGTGTGCCTTGCCAGGTCGAGGTAGGCTGTATGGACTGCCTTTCCCTCATCAATGGCCTTGGTGACTGTTTCAAAAAAGTCAACCAAGTTTAAAAGGCATGATCTGCCTTTGACAAAGCCAAACTGGGTTGGATCCAAAGTCTGCAAGTTCCCTATGTCTTTATTTATGAGTTCCATTATGATCCTCTCCATGGCTTTGCAGATCAGGCTTGTCAAGCTGATGGGACGGTAATTTCCAGGGTCGATGGAGGCACCGCCTTTATGAACATGTTAACATTTTCTGGAGTTTACTCAAGGACAAGATAATTATAAACCAGATTTCCAAAATTAGTAAAACTTATCCTTATCTGAACACATCCATAAACATTGTCTCCTTTATGGAGAAAACTGTAAAACATTTAGGAATACATATTAACCCTCATAAAATGGATTCTATACTCAGCATTATGTAATAATCACTGTAGAAATCAAAAGCCATATTGACATGAAATATCTTAGCACTGAGAAATGTGTAACAAATATAAGCTGTATTTTTTGCTTCTGCAGCTACTTTACTCAACAAAGAGTATTAGTTACTAACACCAGCTATCAGCGCCATTAAATAAACATATTTCTTAATAAAAAATGTAATTTGAGGTGGGAAAAAGGCAACAGTATGACATGGCAAACTGAGTAAGTACTTGAAAAGATGGCGGCATGTCTGTTTATAATGTCTATAATGAGTTTTTAACTATTCAACTTAGAGCAAGCATATACTAAATAAATTCAAAATGCACTTTAGACAAAAAATATTTAATAGAATGTATTAAACTGCCTGACTAATTTAACTGGATTGCAGTTTGTCAGGTTATTTTTGTTTTGTTTTAGTGATTTTTTAGTTTCTAATGTAATGAACTCTATAGAGTTTTAAAAGTTTCCTAGAACAGATTACATGCCCCTTTGATATATATATATATATATATATATATATATATATATATATATATATATATAAATACATATAGCTGCTCTATATATACAAATACACACACACACACACACACACACACACACACACACACACACACACAAACACCCTCACACACAACTACATGCCACTACATCTCTGAACTATACAGATTTTCAGAGAATGTTCAGATTTTTGCCTCATAATTCTAGTCCGTTTTTCATAAAATTGTGTTTTTTCTGGCAAAACCTTGGCAAATGATTGAAGATTGAGGTCAGAAAATAATGACAGATATTTAAGTTTCAGACTTTATGCCCTTCATGTTAATGCAAACTCTGCTATTCTATTCATTTTTTTTGTAAGTTTGTTATAACAATATTTACAAATTGTCCCTAAATTTGTTTCTTTGTCCCCCTATTATTTATTGCTTTGTCCATATTTCTTGCTCTAAGAGGCTGAGAGGTATGATGCACATGCACACACACACACACACACACACACACACACACACACACACACACACACACACACACACACACATAGACATTCACACTGCTTCCTTCAACCTCCATCTACTGCCTGTAGTCATTTATGCATCTATGCAGTTTGAGAATTCCTCTCTTTGCTGCCATGTCCCCTGCTGTTGACATCCTCCCTATATTACCCATGCACTGACTTGAACCCTCTCCATGGTAGGTGATGCCTCCCTCTGTAGATATAGAGAGACATTCCTCGTGTACCCAGTAGTGAGGTTACTGCTCTGTATTCCATGTGGTCAGAGTAAAGAGGCAGGCATCACATATGCAGCCTGAGAGTACAGACACATTGAGAATGCATAGGAGAGTGAACCATTAACTAGAAAGGATTGTGATGTTACAGATATCAGCGTGCAGCATGACACAGCCACTGAAGCCTTCCCTGTTACCCCTAACAGCAGCCTGCTTGCTTCTGAGAAATACTTACTAGTCTCCTAGGAAGCAGCCAGTTACAGAATGATCCTCCAGATACTCTTCCAAGGACAAGTGAGCTAGGAAAAGCTGCTCACTTCCATCCACCACTTTGCCCAGGTGAGCATAGTTACTGCTCCATCTATCTGTGCCATATAACCAGGAGTAGACATTTATGATACGATCTTTATTAAATGGAAATGGAAAAACATTTATTCACTCTTTGCATTCAGTTTCTTCAGTAAATTAATTTCCTTTCTTCTCAAGGCATTATATTTTATCTTCTTCAAAATGTAAGCAGTTTAAAAAAAACACGAACTATACAAATTTATACCAGCCTCATTACTTATATGATTATTTTTGGTGCTGCAAGGACATTTTATTAATTTAAAATTGTGTCATGTCATGCCCTCAGTAAATATCCTGATTCTGGATCAAAACATTTAGTCACAGAGGACTTTAACCTATGCCAGTCTTTCTTGAAGATCGACATTTAATTCACCTACATCAGATTGGTTAAAGCCCTTTCTACAGATAGAGTAGTTGTCTAGGAAACTAAAAGGTAGTGCCGAGGACTGATAGAGATGTGTTTCAGAGCATCATGTGGTTTGCACTGCATGGAGAGAATACAATGAGGCACCAAAAATACATAAAAGTTAAGTAGGAATGTATTGTGAAAACAAGCAAATAGCTGTGTTTTAAAAAAAGTAGATAAAGGGCAAAGAAAACATAAATGAAGAAGATCAATGTAGCTTAGAGTCTATGAAGAATGGTAAGGCACTTGTGTCACACATCATTGATCATAGGTTCATAGGTTCATAGGTTCATACTAGGCTATCTGCCCTGGGGCAATTATAAGCCTAGCCCGATTCTGTATGGCTTACGCCACCCCTTGATTTGAGTATACTGTGCCCTTTTTAAGGTTTAGTTTACTGTGCCTCTGTCTAATAGTGACACGGGGGTAATCCCTGGGACAAACCTACGATCCCCCATCCACTCATCAAGATTCTTCTTGAAGAGATTCAGTGAGGTGCTCTGCCTCACATGAACTGGAATTCTATTCCAGAGCAAAGGGAGCCTCTGGGTTATGAACCTGTCCCTCCAGCAAGTTCTATTTATTTCTGTGCTGAGGTTTAAGTCCCTCGAGCATGTGGCTCTAAGAGATTTAGATTTACTGAGGTGGAGCATGTCCATTAATTCTGGATTTGACATAGCTTTGTATGTCAGGCATAGATCGCCTCGAAGTAGGTGGTATGCAACTGAGTAGAGCTGGAGTTTTTTTAACCGAGTAGCATATGGCATCTGTTTGAGACCCTTGATCCTCTTGGTGAGATACTTTTGGGGTCTTTCTAATTGCTGCAGGTGTCGGGTAAGGTACATCCCAAAAGGGGCATTGTATTCTATGATGGGCCTGATGAGGGATGAATAAAGGGCACGATTACCTCTCTTGCTCTAGATGTGAAACCCTTCGTGATGAGGTGGGCTATGTAGAAGGTCTTTCTAACCACTTTGGCAATGTGGTTTTCAAAGGAGAGATTGCTATCAACTTAGGTCCCCAGGTCCTAATAACTTTCTCTGTACTTAATGGGTTTCTGCCTATGTGGTAATTTGTGGGCACATTGTTTTGCCAAAGGGTATGACTATACATTTTTTGGCATTTAGCTTTAAACCATGGCGCTGGCACCAGTTATCTGTCTCTGTGAGACCTTTTTGAAGGATGTTTGTGTCAGCTGGAGAGTTGATTATGGCGCCCAGTTTGCAGTCATCTGCAAACTTGGTGAGCCATAGTCCTCCCACATTTGCCTGTACCTCAGAAAAGTATAAACCGAACAAGAGTGGTCCCAGGACAGAACCCTGTGGGATGCCACTTGTGACCGGTTTCGAGTCTGACATGGCTCCAGCAACTCTCACTCTGTGGGTTCTGTCTTTGAGCCAGTTTGCGACCCATCTTGTGACATAGGGGTTTATATTTAAGCTGGATAGCTTATCTATGATGCCCGAGTGGGCTATTGTGTCAAATGCCTTTGCAAGGTCCAGATAGGCTGTGTGGACTACCTTCCCTTCATCTATGACTTTGGTGACTGTTTCAAAGAAGTCAACCAGGTTCAAAAGGCAGGATCTGCCCTTGACAAAGTCGAACTGGGTAGGATCTAGTGTCTGTAGGTCCCCAATGTCTTTGTTTATGAGCTCCATGATGATCCTCTCCATAGCCTTGCAGACTAAGCTAGTCAGGCTTATGGGGCGATAGTTTCCAGGGTCCGTAGAGGCTCCACCTTTGTGGAGTGGGACCACTGTTGCTGTATGCCATTCTGTGGGCTCATATCCTGTAGTGAGGCTGAGATTGTATAGCTGTTTTATTTGAGGGATTAGTTCCTCTTGTAGTTCATATAGGACGCAACCTGGGACGTCATCTGGTCCCATGGAAGCAGTGTTTTTTGCTTTGGAGAGGGCAGCCTTCACCTGAGCATCTGAGATGTTTGGGAGGCAGTCCTCTGCCGGGATAGATACTTGCTCTTTTGGGGGGGAGGGGGTGGAGAAGTTTGCACTGAACCTGTCTGCCAGGATATTGGCAATGTCTGTGGGTTCAGTGTATTTTTTGTCATTTAGAATCAATTCAGAACAAGTCTGGGAGTTGCATCCCAGGTTTCTAACATAACTGAAAAAAGTCTTATGATTGTCTTTGGTGTACTGTGCAATTTTTCTCTCGAAGCTGGCCTTGGAGGATTTTATGAGAGATCATAATTTTTTGCTAGTACTGATCAGAGATGCCTTCCCTATTAGGGATTTTGCTCTATCATGTAGTAGCTTCCTCCTTCTGTTGTACAGTTTATTTATGGCAGGGGTCCACCAGACTGGACGCCTGCCTTTGGATGATTGGGTCTTGGTTTTGTTTGGGATAGCATGATCCATGCATTCCTGGAGATGTCCGTAGAATGCATTTATATAGGATTCTGCAGTTTGGGCTGTAGTTTCCACTGGCCCTGGGGCCTTGAAGGATTCCACTTCGGTTTTGAGAAGTGAGAAGTTCGCTTTGAGAAGTTTTCACTGTGGTTTTCTGGGGTGGGAGTGGGGTCGGGATGTGGACATCCAGTGAAATTAATTTATGGTCTGATCTTACCAATGAGGGATATACTTCTGGTGTGGAGAATAGAGTCCCCATGTTGGTAATGATCAGGTCTAGTATGTTGTCCCCTCTTGTGGGAGTGGTGACTAGTTGTACCATAGCATTTGAGTTTATAATTTCCAGGAATCTTTGGGCTAAGGTGCTGGGGCTTGAGTAGTGCTCCCAGTCAATGTTTGGGTAGTTGAAGTCGCCCAATATAATGGTGTTCGGAGAGATCTTCATGTTCTCCAATGTTTTCAGGAAAGCCGAATGGGATTCCTGACTTTGAGAGGGTGGTCTGTAGGATGCTAAATACTGAAAAGCAGTCTTGCCCACTGTTAGTTGCACATGGATGGTCTCCGATACTTTATGCAATGCCACTAACCTGGAGGTGTGGATATCCTTGATAAATATGGAAACTCCCCTTCCTTTTGTGGTTCAGTCCGGGTTTTGGGGCCGGAAAGCATGATACGAGGTATAGCCTGGTAGTGCTGGGGTGCTCTATGGAGCCTTGAACCAGGTTTCTGTCACTGCACAGATATCGATGTTCTCCATACTGAGGAGAGCTTCAAGTGCGTGCATCTTGAGGTTAAGACTTCTGGCATTTAGCAGCATTACCCTTAGTTTCTTGTTCCTTCCTTGTGCTGTCTATGGGGGTGGGTTTGACTTTTGAGCCTTGCCTAAAAAAGGCACTATGGGGGTGGCAAGAGCCTTTGCCAATATCCGAAAGCCCAGTGGTGACAGGTGCAAGCCGTCCCTAGCGAAGCAACGTGGCTTGTCGAGCATGTCATCCCAGGCTGACAGACACTGGATCCCCTTTGAATGACACCAAAATTTTAGCCAGTTGTTAAAATTGATCATTTTGTCTTTGTACTGTGTCATCATTCTAGGTGAGGGTAAGATGCTGCTCAAGGTCAGGGTCATACCAGCCTGGGCTACATGATCAGAGAGCTCATCTATGTCTCTTTTCATGTAGTCCAGGGAGGTACGCCTCAGGTCATTCACACCAGCATGTACAATGACTGAGTCATATTTGTATTTGCTTTGGAGTGACCTGAGTGCTTGCGTTATGTCGGATCCTAGCACCCGACAGGCAGCTCACCGTGACCTTCTCTTTATTCAGCCTGGTGAGCAGGACGTCAGTGTATCTGACAATAGAGTCACCTATAACAAGACTATCAGGTGTGTTATTCAGCCTTAAGGGCTGTGGCTGCTTGGCACACTGACTTTGTGGGTTATGTGTTGTGTGTGTTTTGTTTTGATGTAGCGTTTGCTTGGATGTCTGCTTTGGAGGTCTCTGTTGCTTAGGTAGATTTTTATTTAGAGCCTCCGAGTATGTTTTTGTGTATTTATGTGTTTGGTTCATGATGTGGTGGGACTATGTGATACTGGAATTGTGTTGTGTGAGGTTACCTTCTCTTCCTGACTGGTTACACCAGTTTTGAGATGAGAGAGCTCAGCCTCCAGTTTGGCTAAATAGTTGCATCTCTCACATATATTTGAACCTGTTTGGAGGAGGAGAGGGTTGTCTGTGTACATGAGACAGTTGTAACATTGCCTCAAAATTCCCAGATTCACCAGCTGGACTGGAGAGGAAAGCATTGACTGACCTTTGGACATGCTAGAGTAACTGGGAAACTGAATTTAAGACGGACCAATAGAGGACAGGGTAATCGTAGAGAGTATAAGAGTAAGTAGTGCTTATGGTTTAATAGTGTTAACTTGTAGGATTACTTAATTGGACCAGTGAAGGGCCTTAGAATGAGAATATGGTGTTTAAATTGAGAGATAGAGCAGTTCTAAGGGAAAAAGTGAAGAGCAGACTTTGTGGAGCCAGGAATAGTTTAAACCCAATTAGGTGGTGCTGCCCGTTGTTGTGTGTAAGAATGTCAATATGAGTTATATCAGGTAGCATGATCAGGCAACAGAAGGAGCAGGCTGCCATTGTATTCACACAGAGAGCAGGCACCAGCAGGAGCAGGCTGACGTTGTATTCACCACAGAGAACAGGCACCAGCAGGAGCAGGCTGCCATTGCATTCACCACAGAGATCAGGCACCAGCAGGAGCAGGCTGCCATTGTATTCACCACAGAGAGCAGGCACCAGCAGGAGCAGGCTGCCATTGTATTCACCACAGAGAGCAGGCACCAGAGCAGATTGCTGTTGTATTCACCACAGAGAGCAGGCACCAGTAGGAGCAGGCTGCCATTGTAACCACCACAGAGATCAGGCTCCAGCAGGAGCAGGCTGCCATTGTATTCACCACAGAGAGCAGGCACCAGCAGGAGCAGGCTGCCATTGTATTCACCACAGAGAGCAGGCACCAGCAGGAGCAGGCTGCCATTGTAACCACCACAGAGATCAGGCACCAGCAGGAGCAGGCTGCCATTGTATTCACCACAGAGAGCAGGCACCAGCAGGAGCAGGCTGACATTGTATTCACCACAGAGAGCAGGCACCAGCAGGAGCAGGCTGCCATTGTATTCACCACAGAGAGCAGGCACCAGCAGGAGCAGGCTGCCATTGTATTTACCACAGAGAACAGGCACCAGCAGGAGCAGGCTGCCATTGTATTCACCACAGAGAGGAGGCACAAGCAGGAGCAGGCTGCCATTGTATTTACCACAGAGAGCAGGCACCAGCAGGAGCAGGCTGCCATTGTATTCACCACAGAGAGCAGGCACCAGCAGGAGCAGGCTGCCATTGCATTCACCACAGAGAGCAGGCACCAGCAGGAGCAGGCTGCCATTGTATTCACCACAGAGAGCAGGCACCAGCAGAAACAGGCTGCCATTGTATTACCATATAGAGCAGGCACCAGCAGGAGCAGGCTGACATTATATTCACCACAGAGAGCAGACACCAGCAGGAGCAGGCTGACATTGTATTCACCACAGAGAGCAGGCACCAGCAGCAGCAGGCTCACATTGTATTCACCACAGAGAGCAGACAGCAGCAGGAGCATGCTGCTATTGTATTCACCACAGAGATCAGGCACCAGCAGGAGCAGGCTGCTATTGTATTCACCACAGAGATCAGGCATTGGTAGGAGCAGGCTGACACTGTATTCACCACAGAGAGCAGACAAGAGCAGGAGCAGGCTGCCATTATATTCACCACAGAGAGCAGGCATCGGTAGGAGCAGGCTGACATTGTATTCACCACAGAGAGCAGGCATCAGCAGGAGCAGGCTGACATTGTATTCACCACAGAGAGCAGGCACCAGCAGGAGCAGGCTGCCATTGTATTCACCACAGAGATCAGGCACCAGCAGGAGCAGGCTGCCATTATATTCACCACAGAGAGATGGCATTGGCAGGAGCAGGCTGACATTGTATTCACCACAGAGAGGAGGCATTGGCAGGAGCAGGCTGCCATTGTATTTGTCACAGGAAAAACATGTAGCAAATGTGAAAGACCAGTCCTGCATGCTGGGTACCTTATTGGTCCTGTGAAAGGGTTGGAAAAGAAATTACAGGAAAGTATGAAATGGGGTATAGTAAGAAGAGGAGCACTTAGCAGGAACACAGTAAAGTAAAGCAGATTTGGGATTGGGTAGAGCACATATTTTCTTAATGGGTAGGCCACAGTTTAATGCACCTGTCTGAGGAGTTTAATGTACCTGTCTGAGGAAAAGGCAATACTGGAATAGTTAAAGGTATGAAGGGGAAGGAAAGGGGCAAAGATAGGCAGCAAGTGCAGATACAGTTAGACAAATGAGCATATGTACAAACACATGGATGGGGGATATGGGATACATATAATCATTCAGACATAAGGCAGGCAGATAGCTGGGGACAGGGAGAGGTATGGGCAGTTTGACAGTGCTGATTGGTACAGAGGGACATTACTGTTACCCAGCAGGTAGATGATATAGGACTTGGGGGGTGGCTAGTAGCTTGGGCCACATGACCCTCTGATGATTTGATGACATTTGCCAACCAGCACAATGAATCCAGCACCTTCTGCAGAAGTTGATGTGTGTCAGCCCAGAATGCCATCAACCAGTGCACCAACATATACATCACACACTCCATCTTCAGCTGTGCTGTGGAAAGCACTTGGGGGGAGTTGTTAGCTTGGGATGGGCTTCCCCTTTGCAAGGCAATCCCATCCAATAACCCATCTCAGTGTGGTCATGGTCAGGGAAGCAACAATTGTCAGCTGATGCAGTTGCAGCTCAGATGGACCATTGTACCCTGCAGAAGAAACGCGAAAGGGAAGGGTGCCATTACAGATAATGACCCATAGCTTGTACACCATACATAGTACAGGTGTGAATGTAGGATGCCACTAACTCTATCATTCCTCTCCTGTGGCAGCTAGCAGAATTGTCCCCCCATTTTGCTTATTAAAAAAAGACAAACAAGAGTTTAAAAAAATCACATATTATGTACAGGAATGGATATGATGCCAATTACAGTGCAAGGCTACAGCTCCACATGTGGAAGCAAGTAGAAGACTTACTGCACTGGAAAGATACATCACTAACATGTGGATGTGCAAGATGTGATGCCACAGTCAGAAATGCAGTCTATACCACCACATGTAGATAAAATGGAAAAACTACACAGACCCAGGCATGTGCAATGAAGCAAAGGCACAAAATGGTGGCCACGACCCCAGAGCACTCCCAGGCACTCTACCCCATGAAACAGCTCAATTCAACACCAATGTAACTGCCTGTTTCATATATCACTGCAAACAGCATTTATGTCTTCCTGTCACCCACATATACAATCTATGTCTGACACAAAACATCATGCCACATATTTGGAAAACTGCTCTAATCAACCCCCCCCCCCCAAAGCAAACCAACCCAAAAGATAACTCTCACTTCTGTCCAATATCCATCCTCTAAATTCTAGGAAAACATCTTGAAAAGATAATCTGCTCCCAACTCTTTCTATATATCCAGCGGTGCCAATTGCTGTCCTCCAAACAACATGGATTCTAGCATAGATGAAAGATTATCAAAACACTTTGGACCCCAAAATGATGATATCCCCCTATAAACTCTGATAGTGGCCTCCTTACAGGTGCACTGTTTATAGACCTGACAAAGGCCTTTGACCTCAATGATCACTATCTTTTCCAAAACAAACTAAATGAAATTGGTATCAGTCCAGATGCTGCACCCTGCTTTAAAAAAACTTCTTCACTGACAGACACTTCAGAGTTAAAATAGGATCCTCCCAATAAGAATCTGCACTTATTACCAAAGGTGTACCACAAGGATCCATTCTTTCCCCCTCCTCTTCTCCATATTCATTAACAAACTTACTTGTGAGTGCCTTCATCTCCCCGTTACAATCTATGCTAATGACATAGTCATTTAGTGATGAGGTCAATTTCACACCGACATTCAATGCCAACTCCAGTCAGACTTACATGAGCTCCACCAATGGCTCATAAACCATAAACTATTTCTCAACCCCACCAAGACCAAAATGCTCTTTGGAACTCAAGAGAAAATTCACCAAGTACCTAACTCTTCAGCTATCTTTGAGCTACACAACCAGTCTCATAGAGGCAACCTCCACCTTAGAATACCTACGACTAAGGCTTGATCATTCACTAAATATCCACATAGACAAATTGAGAGCCAAAATAAACTCCCTCCTCTTCTGGGGCAAAACATCTCAACCTTTCTATCCCAACCAGCCAGAGCAGTCATTGGCAAAGGAGTCCTCCTTTCTCAACCTTAATATGGGTTCCCAACTTTTGCTTCTGCATCTACGAAAAACATTGGCACACTCCAGACTATCTCTAATGGCATTTGCTGGTTCATTACAAACTCACCTCTCCATGAGCATCGCTGTATCCATAGAAAAAGCCAAATGGCTACCATAAAGCAAAGATCTAACCTACCTTTAGGATACCAACTCTACAAACTACTCCAACTCCACAAATTTACTGCCCTTGCAGCTAAACTTTATGAAAAACTTCCTCATACAAGCTGACACTACTCACAAATCACACCATCTCTCATTATCCCTGGAACCAAATTCTACAGCACTACTCATGCTTTCTCCTGTCAGACACCTACTCTTTCTCAAGCTATCCTCACTGACATTAAGGAAATAAATTAACACTTATTCCAAATTCAGAATGCTACTCAAAAAGCACTTTTTTATCCAAGATAAATGCTCTTGCTTCAACATAGGACATATCACCTAACACACTATGCTTATCACCTTTCCAAGTCTCTTCTCCTCTCTCTCTCTCTCTCAATATTCACTGAAGATACTCCACTTTCAGAAAGCTAAGGTATATATTGTACATCACACACTGCCTGGTTGTACAAGTACTGTGCTTGTTCACTAGAATGCATATCGTTTTTTTTCTATGTAATTAATTTGAACTACTTTGTCACTGCTTATATTTTGGTATTTTTGTTTGTGAAATATTTTGTATTTTACCTAAGCTGAGCCTACAATTTGTCAGTATTGATTAGTGCACTACCCCTGTAACAAATATAAGTAAAATAACATATATATGACTAGTCTACAATAGTGTTCTAAATCCATGTAGGAATAAATCTAAGATCCAAAAAAAGGTGTTTTATCCCTTTGGTGCCTGAGGGAAAATACTTACTGACAAGAGCAGAAAGGAGTAACTCAAATGAAAGCTTTCAAAAATAAATGGCAACAGTACGCAGTGATACATACAGCTGATTTAAAGGGCAAAACGAAGAATATTATAAAATAGAAACCCAATGTAATGACTACATAACAAAGGGCTATGGCATGTTTGACTTTAGTGTGATAACTGCAGCCATTAAATTATCTTACTAATGCCTGCGACACAGACACACACACACACACACACACACACACACACACACACATATATATATATATATATATATATATATATTTATAGAGAGAGAGAGATAGATGCACAGCATCAAAAAACAGTGCATGAGACATTAAAAACAGTGCATGAGACATTAAAAACAGTGCATGAAATAACATATATTCCAGCACCACAAAACTTCCAGCACTGTATAAAGTACAACTGAATCAAACCGGTTTTGTCCCATGACATCATCAGTGTACCCTGATGACGCCATGGGGCAAAACCGGTTTGTGGTTTTCACTAATTAGTTCAGTTTCTGAAGTCGAATAAAGCTTTTTTTTAATATGCTGCATTTGTGGTTGTACTTTATACAGTGCTAAAAGTTTTGTGGTGTTGGAATGTGTGCAAATATATATATATATATATATATATATATATATATATATATAGATTCACTATATAATCTCAAAATACTGAAATGTCAAATTTCAGTATCTTGAAAGTGCAGTTATGCGAAACTACACTATATCGAATGTAGAAATGTCAAATCCGCTGTTGTGGTGTCGCATTCATGCGGTGCGGTTTGTGGATTTAGCTGGGGATTCAGGAAAGTGGTGTTTTCATAAGGGTATTAGGTAGGGGTTTTAGTGTGTGTGAGCGTGTGTAGTAGTGGGTTTTATGTGTTTATGTGTTTAGTGTGACCTCGGAGTTAGTATATATAAGTAGTGGGGGGGATGGGACGCAGCACCCCACATGGGTAGTGCAGGGGGGGCTAGCCCCCTGCTTATAGGTCGGGCAGGTGTGTTTGTATGTTATGTTGTGTTTGTGTGTTGTTTTGTTTCTTTTAGTGTAGTTAGGTAGGTGTATGTGTGTTTGTGTGGTGGTGTGTGTATGTGTATGGTCACGATTTGGATTCTCGCAGTTGTGGGTTTTCGGTTATGTGGATTTTCGGCTATACAGTCTTGAGATACTGAAATTCGATATTTCAGTATTTTGAGATTGTATAGTATAGATATATATATATATGGTTTTCTGTTGTTTCTTTGAACGAAAAAACATTTTCCGTTTGGAAAAATGAATAGTAATACCAAAATGAAAAAAAATGAATGGTGACAAGGTCAAACCAAATGCTCGACATATATGACTTGACATTGTTGTCGAAACCACCACGTGATAGCCGTATAGGAGCTGATGTAAATCAGACTCCTATACAACAAATCATGTTTTTGCAGGGGGGCAAGAACCCCCACTCCCCCCTACTTATATAGTCTAACTCTGAGATCGCACTACAGTGGGGATATGGATGAATTTCCACTCCCCACTGTACCGCGATCTCCGTGCAGATAGTCGACTTACACTTATGTGAATGCAGTAGTGCATTCGGATAAGTGTAGTCGTCTATCTGGTTCAGAAATGTTTGTGCACTCGACATTTTGATGTTCAGCACATTACAGTCGACAGAATGTCATTCGCACAAATGTATGTAAGTATATATATATATATATATATATATATATATATATATATATATATAGATAGATAGATGGGTCGCCTTCATTTGACTGAAACTCATTTCACTGACAACTAGTACTTGCAGTGCACTGTAAGGCAGATAACAGGGATATGTCATCTTCCCCAATGTAGTGTGACCCTGGAGTTAGTATATATAGTTGGGGGGTGTGGGGGACAAAGCCCCCACCTAGTTTGGTTTTAAAGAACAATATAACACAAGAAGTACAGAATTTAAACCAGTGTGGGGGGTTGTGCTCCCCAAACTCCCTAACTATATATACTAACTCCAGGGTGGCCCTACACTGGGGAAGAGGACATATCCCTATTTGCCTTACAGTGCACTGCATGTATTACTTGTCGGTCAAGTGAGTTGTCAGTCATATGAAGGTAACCCAGATAGATATACAACTATATATTATTATTATTTTGATCCTTTACACAGATGTTCCATACATCCTTTCCCTCTACTCCCATTTACAACTGTCATATAATTACTACCTAACTGATTAAACTATATTTGGTCAAATCTGGTTAGTCTACATTTTGTAATTGTGATAACTATAGTGCCTTATTTTAGGAATGATTTTGAACTAAACCGCGGTGGTGGTGCTGCGGTAGCGTTGTTGCCTCACAATAAGACGTTGTCCTGTTCTATTCTCAGCTAAAGCATCTTCTGTGTGGAGACATGCGTGAATGGGAATACCTTCGTTGAAAGTTGTACGTCAGGGCTAGCAACTCGGTACGTAAAAATCTACTGCCAATCATTAGCGGACCGGAGTTCCACTGTGGCAACCCCTAACCGGGAAAAGCCAAAAGATACAACAACTTTAAGTGTCTTGGTTTGGATTCCATACTATGTTGCTGGAAGCTGTGGGATTAAAAGATATATCTATAAGATGTAGCCCATATGCATTAGTCTGTAGCCAGTCAATTCTAGTTCTTATATTCCTCTTCTCTAGTGATACATTGCCAGCGGTAGTATTGGAGTTATATACCTT
Source organism: Protopterus annectens (assembly GCF_019279795.1). NCBI lineage: Eukaryota > Metazoa > Chordata > Ceratodontiformes > Protopteridae > Protopterus > Protopterus annectens. The sequence continues at coordinate 1,171,806,390 of NC_056726.1, read as the reverse complement.
TTGGGATCAGCAGGGGGCTATGTTTGTTGGCTTGTAGTTTATAAGGTAGTTTATATTCCCTTGCTAACTAATCAGGATAAAATGGTTCAGTGACTCCACAGGAATCTAGGTCACCATGACACAATTAACAATGATATGAGTTTTAAAGGAAACTAACTTTCATTACTTCTTAAGCTTGGTACATCCGCATACATTTGTTTGAAGTCTTGTAGTGCAATAATACTGGTAATCAGTTTAAATTGATTAGAACATGTTATGAAAAGCCCTACATTTCCGCTAAGGTAACAGTTATGCTAAGTGGTACTAATTATTGTAACCATTAGCTATAGCTGATCTATTTTCATTAATGTTAACATCCCTTGGAGTCAAATGGAAATGCATTTCTACAATGCACTCTCTTAACTTAGTAGTTCAAAATATAAATCACAGCTCCAGAATGCAAAATTCGGTTTTGATCTCCACTGACTGTCTGTGTAGAATTTGTATGTCTTGTGTATATGTAGGTTTTTCTTCGCTAATACAGTTTCATTCTTTAAAATGTGTAGGTATGTTGGTAACACTAAACTGTTTCTACTAATTTGTGTTTCAGCCATGTCATCACTGAAGCCTACTAGGTTAACAAATGAGAAACCAGTAAATAAACATTATCTTGTCTACTGAACATGGACTGTTCGCTTCTGCATCTGGTTATTTTTGAAACTCATCAGCTTCTTTAACTCCAGACTGAGTCAGATACATTTAAATTCAGGCACGTCAGTCAGAAAACTGATAAAATACAAGGATATATGTAAGCATAAGTATTTGTATGAGTAATGCATGCATTTCCTTTCCAAATCTGAAATAGACCAGATATAATGTTGTTTTGACAACCATTGCAGTGACATGTAAGCACAATTTCACATTACTACTGGAGGTGCTATAAGAGGAAGTAAAAGAAAAAGCATTAGTAATAAATAAACTAGTTAACAGCAATCTGATTTGTTTCTAAGGAAGTTGATATCTTCTTATTACATTACAGAGTGTCATAGAAACGGTGCGAAAATATAAATAAGCTGGTATTTCTCTTAGTGATTGGACATTTACTGGATAGTTACAAGAACAAACAGTTTTACAGGTTCATAAGTTCATATCATGGTAGTAGGCAGGTGATCTGAACAGCCATTTATACCCTAGACATGTACCTAGAATGTATTGCCGGTAGGTTTACCTCCCTTATTGATAACAACATGGAAAAAGTGAATGACTTTTTAATCTCTACAGATTGCTAAATGAGACAAGCTCTTTGATAATCTTTGTGAAGAAACTTGTAAGGAAGTATGGAAAATGAATGCACAACTCTCCAAACTAATACTAGAAGTAAAAAGTACAATCACTGAGACTCAATTATTTCTGTATTATTTTAGTCTATATCATTGTATTGTGACAATTCTATAATAAAATAAATTATTTAGCCATGAAGTGATTTGGTATTGATTTTTTTGCTTAGGACTCATTGAGGTATTTCAAGCTAGGGTAGCTGTTTGGTAAGATACATACCATTCAAAGCATTATATAGAATGAACAGCCTTATAAGGGAGGAAGGTAGGAAAAACTAAGACCTTTATGTATCAGTTTGAGTATACCTTTGATAATTAACTGAGCAACTAAAACATTTCCTTACTGCAACTGATACCTGAATTTTAAAGGACAGCTCATTGATAATGAAAGTTCCTAGATTTCTAACAGCAGTATTTCAACCTTAATACACCACAGTGAATGTTTCCTCACAGCAAGAGGTTCTCTGGTTTGATTCTTGACTGGGGTGCCTTCTGTATGGCGTCTGCATATCCTACCATTGTTTGTGTGGGTTTCCTCTGGGTACTACCGTTTCCTCCCACATTCCAAAGACATGCACCTGCAGCACTTTTCCCCAGGCATCCGTTGAAAAAGGCTCTGCCCTAGTTGGAATTTCCTGGTCAACAAATGTTAAATAAAATAATAAAATCATACATACAATGCCTTTTTTGATTACTTCCTTTTAATATCCTAACCTTATAGGGTGTCATGATATTTTCAGATCTGACTTCATAGTTTGTCTTTCGGCTTTTTTCCGGTTAGGGGTCACCACAGCGGAACTCCGATCCGTTAATGATTGGCAGTTGATTTTTATGTACCGATTTGCCAGGCCTCATGCACAACCTTCAACGAAGGTACGCCCATTCATGCATGTCTCCACGCAGAAGACGCTCTAGCTGAGAATTGAACCGGACAGCGTCTTACTGTAAGGCGACAACGCTACCGCAGCACCACCACCGCGGGTTCAGATCTGACTTCATTAAAGTAGAAAAAACAAATTCATACTAAGATCGTAAATTTGGATGTACTGTAGTGAAGATTCTAACCACCGTTTTCGGTAGTTTTTCTTGTTTTCATATGTTTAGTCATATTTTCATAACTGAGTGAGTTACAAGTTACTTTGGGGCTTTTACTGTGAAATATGGTGGAACAGAGAAAAAATACATTGTCACGATCCATGTATAATGTACTGTGTTACTAGCAAAATCTGTTTGCTAGTAATTTGGAAGATGTGCAATATTTCTAAATGGAAATTAATATTTCTCAAACCATCTGACATATAAACTACAACATAACATCAGGTGAAACCTTAGACGATGATGAACAGAAATAGCAACTTGCTCTGTAGGTTTTCATAAGATACTGTGCACTGTTTAAACTATTAATTATGCAAACAGGCATAACATTTTCATATTTCTGTAAATATTTCAATAATCATTCACTTAATGTCTTTCCATTCAATAAAAACTCAGTTCTGAATAAAAGTACTATTGACAATATATATTTAGGTTGCACTTTTTCCAGTATGTGAAAGGTTATTTGTGACAATTTAGAGAAAAATCATTATTGTCATTGTCATTGTTGCCATCATCAACGTCAACCACCTTTATCCATTTTTTACATGAGCTTGGGGTGTCATGTCAACTCTCACCGTCTGTATGGTTGCAATCTCATTTTCCTGCCTTTTTTTACAGTCATGCATGACTACTGTAGGTCTTCTCTCACTTGATCCAGGAATCTCTTTGCTGCGTGCCCTCATTTCCTCTTGCCTTCATCCTTTCTTTCCCAAATCTCCATCATCAAGTCATCTTATGCTTTTCTGCCCATGTACCTGAATCATTGTAATATGTTCTCTTTGACATTCTGTGCAATTGCTGCTACTTTGACTTCCTCTCTAATGTCCTCATTTATTTGTCTGTCCCACAGTGTGCATCCCACTACATGTCTCAGGCACTTCATCTCCATCACCTCTAGCTTCCTCAACGGGTCTTCCTTCATGGCCCAAGTTTCTGTACCATACCAAAACACTGGTTGTGCCAGTGTTTTATGCACCTTACTGTTTAGCTTCTTTGGCATTCGTCTTTCACATATTACCCCTTCCACTTTGTGCCATTTGGCTACAGACCCTCTGAATCTAGCTTTGACATCCTCGGTCAGATTTTCTTTCTCCTCAACCACCCCTCCTGGATACTTGAAGCTGTTAACTTGTTGCACTATTTTCCCTTTTATATGAATTTTCAGCTTCTTCTAATCCCCCCATTTGATTCCTCTATTTTATAGTTTGCAGCATTGATCTAAAGACTGAATAAGCACTCACTACTGTTATTGTAAAGACGTTTTACTGAGCCCATTGCTATTTGTCTCTTTTTAATGGCATTTGCTGTTCACAGGATATTTACATTTGTTTGACTTATGTTCTTTAAGGTGATTTTTTAGAAAATGCATAGACATCTAACTGTATGTAGGCTGCTAGGTCTGTGACGTTCTACATCTACTAGGTGTAAATGAGTCAAGCAGGATTAAAGTTTATATGATAATCATCAGGAAAGTCGTTTCCCTAATTTAACTGTATTACATTTTTTTTGCATATGAGAAGAACATCAAATGCTGACTCTGGCCCATCTTGGAGACTATAAGTCTGTCTGGGAAAAAGTAATGGTACCATTTCATATTTGTCTCAAACCTTGGTCAACCAAAGCCTTGGACGTCAGTCTTTATATCAGAGAAGTAGATGTCTAACGAAGGGGATCCAGCACAGAGCCCTGTGGGACTCCATTAATGATAAATGCATTAGTTGAGAAGTTTCCACCAACTCATATCTTGTGTGTATGTTAAAATATCCAGTTATCAGTTCATCAGGTAATACCAGGATTGATATTTAAGCTGGTAACTTTATCAATGATGCCTGCATAGGATAATATTTTCCAGATTCATTTACAGCAGCCTTTTATAGCAGTACAACAAACTCTGTCCTTCAGAGCAAAGGCACATACATTGTAGCGAGACTGGCATTAAAAAGTATAAGAAGGAGTTTAGAAATATTGTACTTTATGCTAACACCAAGGTAGCCTGCTGTATTTCTTGTGACCATGGAGCTGTTATTTTTATTTTGGCAAAAGCCTTCAGGATCTGATCCATAGTGAATATGGGAGGAGGATTTTTTTTTAAGATTTGAAGGAGGGGACATTGGGGTTTGCGGTAAGGGGAAATGTTTGAGCTAAATTTTGTTATGACATTTCCTATATCTTTGGTATCAATTATTAATTTATTCTTAAGTATCCCAATGATGCATTTAAGCTAATGTTCCAGGCAATTAATATTTAATTTTCCACTTCCTATGAGGGACACCTCAGTGAATTGGAGAGTCTCTCAGGGGCAGAAATACCAGCACAGGGGCAGGAGCAATACCAGATACAAAAGGAAGCACGAGGATGTGAAGGACAATACTTACACTATAAAGAAAGCCTTTCAGCAAGTAAGACTTACATAACTAATCTATCAAAACGTGTTTTGTCAGATTCTGAAGTTAGTGTACTTTCTAAGGGTTTGTCATTCATACCCTCGAGTGATATGTGTATTACAGATATAGTATTTGATGTTAAAATGTTTACAAGAAATTTGATGTTAAAATATTTGTTTCAACAAACTTCAGTTAATGATAGAATTGGTTTTAATAGACCTAGCACTTTTGTACCTAAGCAAACAGCATTAATTAATGCGTTTGAACAGATTTGTATAGATGACATATATAAAACTTACAATGATAAGACCTGTAGAAAAAGTTGACACAATCTTAACAAAAGTGAGTATGAAGATCTACATAAACTTGAGAATGATGCAAACTTAGTTATTAGGCCAGCAGACAAGGGCGGGCGCATAGTTTTGTTGGATAGGGACTAGTATGATGTCTTAATGTATGAGATGCTTGATAATACCAATTTTTATCAGAAGGTTAAACATTCTTATGTTGAAGAGATGGTTCTAGCAGTTAATAAAAAGATTAGGCTTTTAGAGCAAAGAGAACTCATATGTAAGGAGCTAGCTAAATACTTCATTAGCATTAAGTACACCATACCCCACATACAAGGATTGCCCAAGATCCATAAGAATCCTGTTAGACCTCCCATGAGACCTATAGTCTCAGGTAGAGGGTGGTGCACTGAAGCAATTTCATATATTTAGACAAAAAGTTGAAGCCTATTATCGAGAACTCTGAATTTGTCTTAAAAGACACTGAACAATTTCTGAGTGATCTTTATGTATTTATGGATCAAAGTATGGTATGTAACAACTTTATTTTTGTAACGTTGGACATTGTTTCTTTGTTCGCTGTTATTCCTAATACAGCGGGTCTAGAGTTTTTTAGTAGACTCGTGACTCAAATGAGTTTATTCAACATTGATGAAATGAGAGTATTACATGAATTAATGAGTTTAGTGCTTATGAATAATGTATTTTTGTTTAAGAATCAGATTTATTATCAAAGAAATGGTGTAGCGACGGGGAGTTCATGCTCCAATACATATGCTAATGCAGTTATGTTGACATGGGAAACAGAGCATGTATTTAATGGACCATATCGTGAACATGTATTATTTTATAGGAGGTTTGTCGATGATCTTTTTATTTTATGGGGAGGCACAGCCTCAGATTTGTTATGCTTTGTTGACTATATTAATAACACAACACAATTTTTGAAATTTACCCTGAATTATTCTGAAGACAGAATCAGTTTCTTGGATGCATTCATAGAAAAAGAGAGTACAGGTAGAATTAGCACTAGACTTTTTAGGAAGGAATGTCATGTAAACACTCTGCTGTCTAGGGATAGTATGCATCCCAGATACGTATTTAGAAATGTTGCTCAAAATCAATTTTTTTAGAGCATCTTGATTAAGTGCGAGGCAAGATGAATTTGAAAAGCAACTTATTAAGATTGGTCATGATTTGGAAGAGAGAGGGTATGAGAAAAATATTACAGAAGACGGTAATACGAAAGTTAAACAACTGAGGGGGACAAGAGCCAAACCATACTTTTCAGATAAGTATTGCAGGGAAGTTAGTTAGAGAGATAGCATATTGAATGTTAACATCTCATATTCAAGGGATGTTTGGAAGTACACTAGTATTATCAATAATCATTGGAATATACTAATGACAGACCCTGTTATTAGTAGGGTTGCTGGCCCAAGACCACAGTTTACTTTCAAAAACAAAAAAAACCTTAGGAGAAGCATATGTGTTAATAGAGATAGTGTTAGTGTTATTAGTTCAAGTGGAACAAAACTGTGTGGTAACTGTAATCAGTGTCAATTTATTGACAAGGATTCATATGTCAGGCATCCAGACACATGCAGAGTATTTGATATTAGGGTTAGCGGCACATGTGTGACTACACATGTGGTATATCTTGCTACCTGCTGTTTATGTAATTGTTTCTATGTAGGCAAGACAGATCGCAGTCTAAGGGAAAGAATCAGAGAGCATATATATCACATAGGTAAGAGGTCTGAATATAATGCCCTGTCTAAACATGTTTCCAAAGAGGGAGAGCAGCACAGGTTCAAATTTATGATAGTTTCCAGAACTTTTGAGAGTCTGAGATGTGGGGATGTTAGGGATAGAACTGAAGAGGTAGAGGCTAAATGGATAGTTATGTTGAGGGCCAACTATGGTCATGGACTCAATGATAGTATGCCCATTAAGCCCATTTTAAAAAGAAGGGGACTACGTAGGTAAATAAATATTTAAGTAGGGCTTTATTTTAATATAGTTGCTATAGATTTCACATTGGATAATTATTTACATACATTTATATATTTGTGTGATGCTAATATTTATATATACATATTTTTTATGATGTTTTTACATGTTTTATTAAATACATATAAATCTTTATATAAATTCTCTATATATATTACAAACAGTTATATTAGTTGATGTTAACACACTTACACACATCTATTTTTTTAATTTATTATTTTATAATAGTATACAACTTTAAATTGATTAGACTTTTAAGTCATGTGATAGGATTAAGATATATAAAGAGGTGTTGCTGATTATGTTATTCATACACCTGATGAAGCATTGTGTGAAAGTGCTTGTGTGACATTAAAGAAGGCATCGCTTTTTACTACTTCTGAAGACTGATTTATTTACTTATTCACCTGCTTGGATTCTGGAGCCTTACCTCAGCATTCTTTTTCGGATTCAAGTTTGTATCGAGCATTTTAGCAGAGGTATTTGGTGTTCTTTTGGCATTCTTTGTATTGTCGTATAATGGTTACGGTGTTTACTTTTCAAACACAAGGTGCAGTGTTTGATTATCACATTGGGTAATTGGGGAGGCTTAAAATGGCCCACAATGGCAGTTAACCTAGTACTAATCTATAAACTTATTTTACTCACTGCTTCAAATAAATTGCGCTCTGATACATTTTCCCCATTGCCTGAACTATTTGAGGTAACTGAGTGATACATAACCCAAGAACATCTATGCAGTGTGGAATGTCACATTTGTAACAGCCTATACAATCCTTTCATTACACAACATTTTACGAAAAAGTAAACTTAAAAAGCATAAGATAAACAAATGTAAGCAGTCTGTGAGTAATGAAAACTATTAAAATGTACAAATAGCAATCCTATCAGTTGGAAGTATTCTTTACTGTGATAATGCTACATTCATAATCTGTTCATAAATGCTATAGTGCATCATAATGTGTACAGACACAGAATTATGTTTTGCTAAACATTCACAAATTGTAATATCTTGAAACTTTACAACCCAGACATAGTGTTCCAACACTTTTGTTAATTTGACATAAGCTGTAACACAACAGCAAAAAAAATCCTTTTTGAGTGGATGTTTCTTAAGATAGTTATAGAAATATGAAAACATATGCTTAATTGTATAAATAGCAATATAAAAAATAACACTAAGTCTCTCTTGAAATATGCAACGTAACACATGAAAAAGTTTTCTTCAATATTCAAGGTCTCATGTGATGTCATGCAATAGTATGCAAGTCACTTTTTTGAAGTATTAAGTACTTATTGAAATATTGTTTGAAAATGAATGTTTTTCTTTCCCACCATGGTATTTTATAACATACTTCTCAATTTTATGTTGATCTATCAGTTATGAAAATATGTATATATGAACATACAAATAATAAACCTGCTGGAAAGCACTAGGAAGCCTGAAACTCATACAAGCACTCAACTCTCCTCGTCAATAAGGAGAAATTAATAGTAGGCACTAAACAGCCTATAACTGCAAAGTACCTTGCAAAGGTAAGGGAAAACAGCTCTTAAACTTTACAAAAAAAAGCACCTAAACAGGCATGTCCAAGGGTCAGCTTCCGGTGATTTCTCCTGTCCACCTGGTGAATCTGGGCATACTGGGGCAATGTGGCAACTGCCTCATGTACACAGACAATCCTCTCCTCCTACCACCCAACAATGCAACCTGTGAGAGATGCACTTACATAGCCAAACTGGAAGCAAAGCTCTCTTAGGCCAAGATTGTGCTAGACAGTCAAGAGGAGAAGGTTAACACCTGCACTACACCTCAAGCAACTCATAGCCCTTCAAAACCCACACCATCAACACCCACACATAGCAACACTAAACCTACATATGCGGAGGCCCTTAACATTAACCTGCCCAAGCAACAAGGACCTCCAAAGCTGAAACGCAAACAAACACCAGTCACAACCAAAGTGACACATAGCTCACAACACCAGTGTGCCACCCAACAACAGCCCCTAAGGCAAGACAATGTACCCAACACTTTAGTCATAGGTGACTCTATAGTCAGGCACACTGATGTCCCACTCACCAGGCTGAACAAGGAGAAAATTACAGTCAGCTGCCTGTCGGGTGCCAGGATCTGCCACATAACGCATGCACTCAAATCACTCCACAACAAGTACAAATACGACTCTGACATTGTCCATGCTGGAGTGAATGACTTGAGATGTACCTCCCTGGACTACATGAAAAGAGACATTGAAGAGCTCTTAGATCATGTGGCCCAGGCAGGTATGATCCTAGCCCTGAGTAGCATCCTACCTTCGCCCAGAATGATACCACAGTATAAGGACAAAATGATTGACTTCAACAATTGGCTAAGCTTCTGGTGTCATTCAAAGGGGATCCAGTATCTGTCTGTCTGGGAAGACATGATCAACAAACCACGATGCTTTGCCAGAGATGGTCTGCACCTGTCACCCCTGGGATTCAGGTTACTGGCTAAAGCTCTTGCCACACCATAGTGCCGTTTTCAGGCAAGGTTCAAAGGATAAAACCACCACCGTAACAGATACAAGTATGCAAAATCTGAAGGTAATGCTACTCAATGCTAGAAGTCTAAACCTCAAAATGCACTCTCTTGAGGCACTCCTAAAAATGGAGAACATTGATATCTGTGCAGTAACTGAGACCTGGTTCAAGGTGCATGAGAGCACCCCTGCAATACCAGGCTACAACTCTTACCACACTTTTTGGCCACAAAACCAAGACTGAGACACTAAAGGTGGAGGAGTGTCCATATTCACCATGGATATTCACACCTCCAGGCTAGTTGCCCAACACAATGCATCTGAAATTCTCCAGGTGCAACTGACACTAGGTAAGACTGCAATCCAAATTGTAGCTTGCTACAGTTCCCCCACCATGCCCCAAGATTCTCACTACACCTTTCTAAACATTCTGGAAAATATTAAGATACAACCAAACACCCTAATACTGGGTGATTTCAACTACCCTGCCATTAACTGGGAAAACTACTCAGGTATCAACTCCTTTTCCCAACGGTTCTTGGAATTGATAAATTCCAACGCCCTTGATCAACTAATCCATGTCCCACCAGGGGCTCCAATATCCTAGACCTGGTCATTACCAACATGGGAGACAGATGCTCCACACCAGCGGTCACCCCCTCATTGGTCAGGTCTGACCATAAGCAAATCACCCTTGACATCCACATCCCACCCCCACCCCTCAGTAAGGAAACCTCCTTAAAAAATTTCTCCAAAGCCAACTTCATGCTACTGAAGTCAGAAGTGACAAACTTCACGACACCCATGTAGACGGGATCTGAAAATTCGACTGCAGAATCCTACACTAAGGCACTGTACGAGCACATCCACTCGTGCATGAATCGTGCCATCCCAAATAGAACCAAGATGCTCTTCTCCAAAAAAAGGAAGCCAATCTGGTGGTCCCCTGCTATAAACAAACTATACAACAGAAGGAAGACGCTGTTGCAGAAAAGGGGAAAATCCCAGGATGCAAAAAACTCCCTCACCAGCCTCAATAAGAAGCTGAGATCCCTCATAAAATCCTCAAAAGCTAATTACGAAAGTAAAATTGCCAAAGATTCCAAAGACAACCACAAGGCATTGTATAGTTATCTCAAGAATCTAAATGACAATGCTCAGATCTGCTCTGAGCTACAACAGAATGGCATTAAATATACTGATCCCAAGAATATTGCCAATAACCTGGCAGATCGATTTAGTGCCAACTTCACCCCCTCTCACCCCCTAAAGGGCCCATCTCAATACCAAAAGATTGCCAAATTCTGGTAATCACGGCCACACAAGTAGAAACCGCTCTCTCCAAAGCTAAAAATACATACAGCATCCATGGAACCAGATGACATCCCAGGCTGTGTACTACATGAACTACAAAATGAATTGGCACCTCACCTAAGTGTCATGTTTAATCATAGCCTTGCCTCAGGCTTCGTGCCCACTGAGTGGTGCACAGCTACAGATATCCCACTCCACAAGGGGGGATCTGCCTTGGATCCCGGGAACTACCGTCCCATCAGTCTGGCAAGCCTGATCTGCAAGGGCATGGAACACATTATCATGAAACTTATAAACAAAAACATTGGCAACCTTCAAACACTGGACCCCACCCAGTTTGGGTTTGTGAAGGGCCGATCTTGTCTCCTGAATCTGATTGCCTTCTTTGAATCAGTCTCCAGAGCTGTGGACAAGGGTAAGGCAGTCCACACAGCCTATCTGGACCTCGCCAAGGTCTTCGACACCATCCCCCACTCTGGAATCATAGATAAACTTACTAAGCTGGGCATAAATCCCTACGTCACTCGATGGGTTGCCAACTGGCTTACTGGCAGAACCCAGACTGTAAAAGTAGCTGACTCCAAATTCAGCTCCAGACAAGTGACAAGTGGAGTACCTCAGGGTTCAGTCCTGAGACCACTCTAGTTTGGCATCTACTTCTCTGAAGTACAGGCCAACACTAAGGGACTCTGGCTAACAAAGTTTGCAGATGACTGCAAACTGGGAGCCATTATTGAATCCCCAAATGATGTGGATATTCTACAAAAGGGCCTTACAGAAACAGATGCCTGGTGCCAGAGCCATGGGCTCAAGCTTAATGGCAAGAAATGTATAGTTAGCCCCTTTGGAAAAAAACATGTACCTATGAATTACCACATAGGTGGCAGTACACTAAACATCGAAAGTGTGATGAGAGATTTAGGGACACAGGTGGACCGTGGTCTCACTTTCGATAACCACATCATCACAACACTCAGGAAATCCTTCTATGTGGCACATCTCATCACTAAGGGCTTTTCATCCAGAAAAAAAGATGTCATTGTCCCACTGTACTCATCCCTCATTAGACCCATTATAGAGTATAATGCCCCGTTTGGTATGTACCTCACAAGACATCTGCAACAGCTGGAAAGGCCACAGAAATACCTCACTAAAAGAATCACAGGCCTAAAGCAGATGCCATATGCTGACCGTCTAAAAAACTCCAGCTGTACTCTGTGGCATATCGTCTACTCAGAGGCGATCCCTGCTTAACATACAAGGCCATGTCAAACCCTGAGCTGTTGGACATGCTCCACTTAAAGAAATCCCAATCCCTCAGAGCCACACGCTCCAGGGATCTAAACCTTGTCATCACAATGAACAAAACATGCTGGTGGGATAGGTTCCTGACCCAGAGACTCCCCATACTCTGGAATAGACTGCCCATACATGTCAAGCAGAGCGCCTCATTGGCCCTCTTCAAAAGGAACCTTGATGATTGGATGGGAGATAGGAAATTCACCACGGGGATCATGTCAGTCACCCTGCTAGATAGGGGTCCAGAAAAGTAAATATTGTGGGAAGAAATATCCAGGGAATTGTTATGGCTAGGCTTGTATAGGCCCTAGGGCCAATAGCCTAGTACCAGCCTATGAACTTATAAACAGTGATTCATTTCTCTACTGCAAGGAATCACAGATTAACACTGTTTATGTCATTTTGTTAATAATTATTTGTCATTTGTAAGCCTGCCTATTATTAGCTTGTAAGCCAGCTCATTAAAGAAGTCAGACCCATGAAAGATCTAAGTGCCATAAGAAGATATGGGTGTTAAATGAAGCATACAAAATGGTGCTATAAGCTTAAATGAGTTCAGCTAAATTTACAATAGGAGGACCTCCCAAGAAATATACACAAGTACCTGCCAATACACAAGTTCTTGAATATTTTTGAGACAACTTCAAATCTTTCAAGGATAAAACATAAAAATCAATCCAAGGCTATAGCAATAAACTGTTTAAGCACACATCAGTTTGTTCTGCAATACCCATACTTATGGGGACATGTGACATCCCTCCTCTGGGCCAGTAATCAATGATCCTCAATCTCACCACTGATCCTGGAGAAGGATGTTCACTTGGAACAAAAATAGATACACACAGTATTTTCAGATGCAGATCTCTGCACCAAGCACAATTTCCTGAAGAGCACACAGGGAACACACTCAGTCCTGGGGCTAGGTTTTCCTTTCTCTATCCAGGTCCCAAATAAGACTGCCCAATGACACAGCTATAGAGTTAAGTCCTCAACTGACTTCAAGCCAAGTCCTCCACCACCCTCTCTGTGAAACCAGTGTTCTGTGTCCCTACTCCAAGTACCTGACACACACACTTTTTGAAATCTGATTTTCACACTCACACACCTGGGAAATGCCCCTTTGCCCAGACTATAAGGTAGATGCTGCCACCAGAACACTCCAAAGCCAGCTACATTGAAGCTCTTACCAGGGTACCCAATTATACTGAATAAAATTAATATTAATACAAATGGTAGTGTTTGACCAATGCAGCAAGGCAGCCACATTGTCAACAAATAAATATAAGTTCTCTGAAAGGTTAAAATATTCTCTAAATGACTGTCCATAATGAAAAGTTTGAATATGTTTAATAATAAATAATAAAAGAACATGAAACTACTAAATATCTATTTACAATAAACACCAGATGGAAAGACTCACGCAGATACACAAAAAATGGTTTACTATGGGAAAGATGAAGCTGACCAGGTCGAATGAGGGGATCATCGACTCAAGTCTGCGAAAGGGACAATGTTGAATTCCGACATTGTCAAAATATTACTCGACTTTGACCTCAGAATGGGCTTTGACATGGGTCGAGATAGGGGCAAGATTTGTACTTCGACAATGTTGGGTTTGACATTGTCACTGTTCGGCCTCCGACTTCATCTAAAGTGGATTCCACCAAGTCTGCTTTGACTTTCTCATGGTAAACCCAAAAAAACAATACTTAACTAATCTCACTATATGTTCTTGACTGATCTAAAGAATTACTGTTTCTTACTTACTTAATAAAACAAGGCAAGATGAAGTGGTTGAGTGGTCTTGTTAGTTCCAAAACAGAGTGCCATGAGACTTCTGTCTCATCTAGTATTAAAACATCATTTCAGTGCTGAATTACAGAATGACATCACATACATCTGGTCACCTGACTTCTGGTTCCTCCATTACCCTCTTTACTAGAAACTGAACCAGAATCTAGCACATATGTGTCATAATGCACACACACAGGGTCTATATTAAAACATCAAATGCTTATAAAAGCGAACAATGATTTATCGAGCCCATGTAAGCAAAAGCTTACAAACTTGAACCCTTAGAACAGCGAATTTTTTCCAAGAAAAAAAAATCGCTGTTCCAAAAAAAAAATAAATAAAACTTATAACATAAAGTGGGTGGCTTCGCTCCCCACACCTCCTGACGTGGGGGGCTATGACCCCACACCCCCTACTTGAATATACCAACTCTGGAATCACACTACAGTGATGAAAATGGCAAAGTAATGGACACAGCCAAGCGATTTCTTTCCCAGGGAAAGAATTTGCTTATATGCCACTTCGTCATTTTGCCTTTTCGTCTTTTCAAGTTCGACCAAGACACATTCGAAAGAATGCATCTTTGGTCATCTAATAGAAACCTTACACACACAGAGCTTTGCTAAGATGTGTTATATCATCTGGAAGCTATAAAACCATTTCAAAAACTTCTACCCTTCTAGGGTAGCAATTTGTTCACCACTAAGTACAATACAGTAGTATTCGTAGTCCTGGTTTCCACAGA